>NC_133396.1:86296307-86599337 GCF_047511655.1 Castor canadensis | reverse complement strand
TTGTTGCAAATCCCAAATTCATATTCTCTTCTTTATTCAATCTGATGAAACAAAAACTACAAGAACTTAAAATGGGAGCAAACAAGCTAACAAGAGCTACTATATCCCTTGGCATTTATAAGATCTTTTCTCTTTTGTTAATGCAATTTTCTAGTCAGAAATGAAGAAACCTTTCTTGAGGTTATGTCAGTATAAATGGTTGTAGGAGAGCCCAGAGACTTCATTTCATTCTTTGCAATAGTCAGAGAAGAGTGATTGCTTCCTTGACTTTGTGGCCTTGATCACTCCTTAAGTGGGTGAGTAAAAAACAACAACACGTCTCCAGAGGAGAGCTTTCTAATGGGTTTCCTGTGGTCCATTGCCCCTGGGTCCTCCCATCACAGCAGGTCACCATGGTGATGCCATACTCTTTTGCTTCCCTCTAAACTTTTTGTGATAGTGGATACCAACACCTCATTTATAGAATTAGTGTGCACTATGGTTCAGCATCACAGTTGCTAAAAAAGACAATTTCTTGTGGCATCCATGAATGAAAAAGTGATGAACGTAGACTAACATAAAAAATAACTTCTGTAAAATCTAGATGTAGCTTTCTTAAAAAAAAAAAAAAAAACAAGCAGGACTGATGCTTATTTGTGGAGGTAGGAATGACTTATTAAACAGCAAGAAAAAAAAACATGTTTATTTTTCAAATTTTTCCAAACCTCTGATTCAAGACATATTAGCTGTCTGTACCATCCTTTCAGAAGTCAAATAGTTGTTTGAAATCATTGGAACGAAGTGGAGATGCCTCAAACAAGGTTCTTGCCATACATCTTTAAACTTAAATGAAATCGGTGGAATCCATGGGTGGGATTTGGTGTGGTATAGAAAACTGTTTCTTAGCTATCAAGATAGAGATGGAGTTAATTGTGTTCTCAGCTTTCCTGATATACTTTCTCTACCTAAACCCCCTTTCCTGAAATGGTTAATGCAGTTAATATGATCAATCATTGATCAGTTTGTTTTGGGAAAATATTTGTTTTGTTGGGTTATGCCAAGTATGTTTGTGTGTATTTTTCTTAATACTACCCTTATCTCTACCCTGTTCTACTCTAAATGAAATAGATATTACATCTGATCAAACTCGTATAAACAAACCCCTACATATGTTTCAGGTGTTCTGGGAAAAATGTTAAGACAACAGCATGAACAGTGTGATCTCTCCAGGTAAAAGATGAGTAAGTGTTATAGAAGGTTTGTACATGGAATGACTAATATTTATTTTTCCAAACAACTTGTTTTGTATCCAATTGAAACATGACCTATTCACTGATCTTCTAAGGCTAATTGTGTGGCTTGATTAGCAAGAGAACTTGCAACATTTAATTACTTCGAAGGAAGCAGTACAACATCATCAGGCATCTGTAGAGTTCATGTGGTAGGTTTTACTACCAGACATATTAATAAAAGTGATTTATGCCCTAAGTGTGAGACTCCAGTGCTATTTACTAAAACACTGGGGAATAAACATATTGTATTACTCTCCTACTGCTGCTGAAATAAATTGTTACAAATTTAGTGGCTTAAAAGCACACAAATTTATTATCTTACAATTCTAAATGTGAGAAGTCTAACATAGGTTGAAATCAGGATGTCAGGAGGGCTGTGTTCCTTCTGGAGGCTCTAGAGGAAAATCAATTTCTTTGCCTATTCCAGTTTTTAGAGGCTGTTTACATTTCTTGGTTGGAGGTCCTTTCCCAACTTCAAAGCTAGCAGTGGCTGGTCAAATCTTTCCCATATTCCATCACTCTGATGGTGATTTCTCTTCTGTCTCCCGTTTCCACTTGTGAGGACAATGTGATTATATTGGGTCTATTTAGGTAATCCAAGATAATCTTTCTATTTTAAAGTCAGCTGATCAGCAATGGTAATTCTATTTGCAACCATAATTCCCATATAATAGAATTTATTCCTACAATTTGTCACAGAAGAAAACATATTGGCAGATTCCAGGGTTAGGATGTGGTCATCTTTGATTGTCCTGTCTTCTGACTCACACATGGACAAGAGAATTTCAAGAAATGCTCAGTGAAAATCATTAAAAAATTTTAACACAGCTATAGACATAGCTGTGGAAGCTCTGATTTTCACAATTAAAAAAAAGAACTTTTTAATCAATGTGTTCAATATTCCAGAGTGGTGTTGAACTTTTTCATGCATTAAAGGGGCTGCAACTTCAATACTGTGATGGAAGAATTCTTGAGAAAATAATAAGGTTTTCATTGTAAGGTTTAAGCATGGAATTGGCTCTTGACATTCTGGCAAGTTCTCCATGTTCCCATGATTGGGAGGGAGATGTTGCAGAATGCCACTTCAGATTAGAAGATGGAATAGTTCATTAATGGCAGTTTCTTTTTTTGTGGGAGAAAACACACAAATAAGCATCAAGCTTTGTTTAACTTCTGGAATCAGTGTATTATAAGTTAAACTTCTCTATTTGTGTGGAATGAAATAACATGGCATCAGTGTCACCACCTAAGGAAGTAATTAAGAGTTTCATTTCCTATTTTTCTTTTTCATTAAGTTTATATCTGGAAACTGTGAAGGATTCCCAGAAGTGGCACTGAGAGTTCATTGTTAATAGATTCTCTATTCTCTGTTATGGTCATTCTGCGTTGTGGTACTGTCTTTATTCTCTGTAATACATTGGGACACTGTTGGAAAAAGTGACTGTTGGTTGCCTGATATCAAACTCCTCAATGTATAAAGGTTGCATTTTTTAAAAAATCATTAGGAAAATAATGAACATGCTTGAAGAAAATTAAATGGTACAAAAGGGTGTCTCCCGATCTAGATTCCTGTATTATTTTCCAGAGAATTATTTTCCTGAATATTATTTTAGAAGTATCATTTTCTTGTGTATTATTTTAGATTATCTCCATGCATGCATATGCAAGTTTATTCTTTTCTTTACATAAATGAAAATATATAATACACACTAGTATGTATCTTTCTTCTCTAATATATTTTGGAGGTCTCTAAAATGTATCTTTGTTAGTGACTGTGGTAGTTATTCAAGCACAGACTATCTGCAGTTTCAGGATGGAAGCCACTTTCAAATGCTTAGCTGTGTTCCCTATTGTTGTCTAGATTTTTGATAGGAATAATTCATGACAGAAGATATGATGTTGTGTATAGGAGTATAGTAATTATATTAATATACACAAAATATTTTTGTTTCTTCCTGTGGTTCCCCTCCCTGTGGAAGGCTTTTATATCCTTGGCTTGTTGGAGTAATGCATGGCTGTGTGACTTGGTTTGTTGAAATAATGCCTGGCTGTGGGACTTATTTTGGCCATTAAAGTGTAGGAAATGTGTCATTTTTAAGGCAGAAATTATAAGGGACTTTTCATGGTTTACCATATTTCTTTCCTCTGCCATTAAAAAAAACCCTGTTTGTATCCCATTTGGGCACTACCCTTCAGCTGAGTAATGACATGAAGATTGATCTGGAACAGACCTATAGCCCACCCATAGTGGATGCATAGCATGAATGAGAATTTTAAGTAACTTATCTTAGGTAACTGCTATTGGTGGTTAGTTGTAACCATAGGATAGTCTAGCCATCCTGCCTAATACAGGAAGCAATCTAAGGAAGAGTCAAAGAATATGAAATTATTTAATAACATAGTACTTCCTGTTATGAGATGGCTTTCCTGGGATCTTATCTCTCCTGGTTCTTTCTTTCCAAATCCATTAATCAAGTGGTCAAAATAAACAACCACTAGAAATAATGTGACACAATACTCATTGACATTTATAGCCATTTCATTCAACTTAATTCTTTCAAACTTTCTCAGGGTGTTTTGCCTCTGGACCAAAGTAGTCAATATTGTTTGTGCTTTAAAAACAAACAAATATTGGGACAAATGGCTACTTCTGACAATGACAGAATGACTGAGTACAGAATTCCCTTTTTATCGTAAACAAGTAAAAACTGGGTAAAGTACATGAGGTTGTTTTGAATATTGGAAAACAGGAGGGATGTGGCTGTGATTCCTGAAAGTAGGGAAGCAAGTGAGATGGGTTTAAGATAGCTCAATTTTATGCCTGGAGGCACTTGGAGAATCCAAAACAGAGTACTGCAGAATTGTTGAATTGTAGGGATAGATTATAAGGAAGATGAAGAATTGGAACAATCCAGGAACAGTATTGGAGAAAGGGAAATTTTGTTAAGAAAAGAACTTCAAGAGCTTCATAAGGGTTCCCATGACCCTGTTGTTGAACATGTATCTGTGCATGCAAAGGAAACCTCACAAGGTCAGTCAAAGAATGATGAAAGTACAAGCTGAAAGGTTCCCAGAGCTCAGATAGGGCTGGAAGATATTCAAGTTCTGAGTAGTCAGTATATAGAGGCCTTGTTGAAAAATGAGCATATTATAGAAAGCTCAGAGGTGTCATGCCTTAACAGTGGGGCTAAACTATCCTTAAAGTCTACTTTAACCCACTTTGTAAACCTTAAAAACAATCTTCAAAAAGATCAAGCTGACTTTAAGCAATGTAAATCTTGCTGGAACAAAGTGTAACACTCTTTAAAGGAAGACCACAAAATCCAACAATCAACAATATAAAATTTAAAAAGTTCAGCACTTAATTAAAAATTGCTAATCATGTAAAAACAGAAAAAATGTGACCCATAGCCAGTAGGAAAATCAAATAATATAAACATAGCCACAATGACAGAGATGATGAAATTAATAAAAAATTTAAAAGATATTATAAATATGCATAATTATTAGAAGAAAAATATGAACACAATGTGAATAAAATGAAATTATGCAGAAGAAAGAAACTGGGTGGAATTAATAGCAGATTAGATTATGCAGAAGGAAAAAAATGATGAATTTGAAAGCATGACAATGAAAAGTACCCAAAATGAAGGGAAAAAGAAAAACCCTTAAAGTAATAAATATAGCCTAAGTGACCTTTGGAAAAAAATGTAAACAGTCATATGTTTGTGTGTATGTGTATCCATACCTATAGCTATCTATCTATCTCTCTATCTATCTATCTAATTTATCTATAATTCCAGAAAGATTTTTGAAAAAATAATGGGTGAAGTTCTGAAGTTTTACAGATTCAATGAAAACCAAAAGCCCCATATCTGAGTTCAATGAATGTCAACCAGGATAAACACAAAGGAACTCTGTCAAACTAGAATTCCATATTAAAGGGAGATTAAATAATGAACTTTTAGACAAACAAAAGATGAAAGAATGTATATCTTTAAGATTTGAGCTATGAGAAATGTTCAAAGACATTCTTGAGGGAGATATTCAGAGGTAAAGAAATGAAGCGGAGTGGGTGGTAGGGAGGGGGTGGGGGCACGGGGGAGAAATGACCCAAGCCTTGTATGCACATATGAATAATAAAACAATTAAAAAAAAAATGAAGAGTCCTACAAATTGTCAATATATGGGTAAATTAAAAAAATTCATTTTAAAATTAATTGACTTACAAAAAGCCATAGTGAGCATCATACTTAATGGGGAGCAATTGGACATAGTCCACTTAAGACTGTAGTCAATTGCTTGAAGCAATACTATTATTACAATTTATAGTTTCTAATACATGTAGCTGTAAGCTATACAATAGTGTGAAGAAAGAAAAGGAAGAAATAGAAGCATCCTGATATGTCTTATAATAGCATCTGAAGGTAAACTGTTAATAGTTAGAATGTGTATTTTAAGTCCTAAGCAAACATACATGCATGTATCAAAATCTAAAAAAATAGAGATAGAGTTAATAAACCAATAGTAGAGATAAAATCCAATCATAAAAGGCATAATATTTTATTTAATCCAAAAGAAGGCAAGAAAAGAGGAACAGAAAGAAGCAATAGGACAAAAAAAACCAGCTATTGAGACTGTCAATTCAAACTTAATCATATCAGTGATCACAATAAGTGTAAACTCTTTAAACACTTCAAAATTAAAGGACTGACACTATCAGAATGAACAAAAAAGTAAGAACCCATTGTTCTTGTTCTTTGTTTACAATGACTATAAAAAGTACACATTAAAGTCAGAAATAGGTTAAAAGTAAAAGGATGGAAAAATACACACCACATAAATGCTACAGTGTTGTCAGTAAAAGCAAATTTTAGAACAAAGTATATTATCAGGAATTATGCTTCCAAAAACTTTTGAAAAAATGCAACCTCCATTCATGACCAAATTTCTCAATAAACTAGGAATAGACACATATTTTCTTATATTTCTGACTTACAAAAAGCCATAGTGAGCATCATACTTAATGGGGAGCAATTGGACATAGTCCACTTAAGACTGTAAGTAAATCGAGGATATTTGTTTTCACACTTTCAACATTTTACTGGCAATCCTGGGTGGTTGTGATGATTAATTTTATGGGTCAACTTGACTGGGCTAAGGGATGATAGTCCCAGTCAAGATAGGTGGTAAAGTACAATTTTTGGATGTGTCTGTCTGTCAGGAAGTTTCAGAAAGAAATAAGCAATCAGTAGAGTGAGTAAATATGAATGGGCATCATCCAATCCTTTAAGGGCCTGAATAGAACAAAAAGTTGGGGGAAGTAAATTTACTCTGTCTGCTTGAGCATCAGACATCCAATTGCTTATACCCTCTGACATCATTCCTCTTGAATCAAATGGCATGCTCATTCTAAAATTTATATGAAAACATAAAATGACTTGAATAGCTAAAACAATTTTGAAAAAGTAAAACAAAGTAGCAACACTTATATTATCTGATTTGAAGTGTTACTACAATACTATAGTATTCAATACAGCATATTATTCATGTAAGGACTGTTCATGGGACAAAATAGAGTCCAAATAAAGATCCCTCATATACATGACTGGCAATGGAGGACAAGGAAATTCAATGACAGAAAGAATAGTCTTTTCAACAAATGGTGCCAGACTATGGAGCATTTATGTGGAAAAAAATCGACCCTTACTTTATATCATGAACATTAATTTACTTGAAGTGGATCATGGTTCTTATCATAAAAGCTTTAAAAATAAACTTCCAGAGAAAACAAAAGAGAAAAATCTTTGTAGCCTTTAGATATCCAGTGGTGTTTTTGACATATAAAGCATAAAACATAAAAGAAAAAATGATGAATTAGACTTTATAAAAATAAAATATTCTCTTTAAAAGGCATTACTTAAAAAATGAAAATTGAAGCCATAGATTAGGAGAGAATGCTTACAATATTTACATCAGACAGAGGACTTGTATCTAGAATGTTTAAAGTACTCCACTTAATTGCAAGAATAAAAAATGACCTAATAAAATATGGCAAATATTTTATACCACTTCACAAAGAAGACAAATAAATAGCCAATAAGTACATGAAAATAGAGTTAATATCATTTATCATCAGGAAAAGCAATTAAAACCACAATAACATTCCACTACATCTCCAGGAGTAAGATTTTTTGAAAAATGACCACATCAAGTGTTGGCAAGAATGTGGAGCAATTGAAACTCTCATACATTTTTGCTGGGAATGTTAAATGGTATAACCAACTTGGAAAACTGTATGGCAATTTATTATAAAATGACACACACACTTATCATATGATTCAAAAATCTCATTTCAAGACTAATGAAATATTACAAAGACTTGTACATGATAGCTCATTGTGACTTAAATCATAATAGTTCCAAAGTCAGAATAATCCCAATATCTATCATCTGGTAGCAAATTGTGACATGTCCCTACAAGGGAACCTCTCAGCAATAAAAAGGAAAGAACTACTACCAATATATGCAACAACATGGAGTCATATCAAAAGTATTATACCAAGTGAAAAAAGCTAGCCACAAAAGAGTGCATACTCTATCATTCCATTTGTACGAAGTTTAAGAACAGATAACACCAGTCTGTAACAAAAGAAAGCAAAACATTGGCTGTCTGGGATGAGGGGATGAGGAACTGACTGCAGTGAACATGAATCATCCTTTTGGGGCAGTGGGAATGGTGAATATTATCATACACAGTATTGATTATACTGGGGTCTCTCTATATATCTACATATCTATATCTATATATGTGTATATGTATACACACACACATACATACATATACACATATATATAGTATTCCTTATTTAAAATGTTTAGGATCAGAAGTGTTTCAGAATTCAGATTTTGGATTTTCATATACATAATGAGTGTGTATATGCATACTGAGTATATGATACTTGTTAGCAAATATCATTGTGAGGATGTGACCTGGGCCTGAATATGATGATCATATGTTTATAATATAGTTGGAAGGTAACTTTATAGAATACTTTTAATGTACCTGTGTTTACATTGTAGCCTGTCGCATGAGGTCAGGTATGGAATTTTTAATTTGTGGTGTCATGTAGGTGCTCAAAAGTTTCAGATTTATAGCATTTCAGATTTTGGATTTTTGCATTAAGAATGCAAAATATATACCCATCAAAACTTATTGAAATCATTGTTTAATAAAATTGTTTAAAATACTATACATTTTTGTACTGGGAATTGAACCCAGGGCTTCACACATGGCAATCATGTGCTCTACCACTAAGCCCAGCTGATAAAATAATTTCAGAAATATTAATAACACATATCAGGTCCTTTACATTCCAACCTCTGTTCAAATTAACAAAAGCAATATAAGAGGCCATCACCAAGTTATTAAACAATACTTCCAGGTTTCAGATTCAGTGCCAATCTCACCAGATTTTTCAGGAAACTAATGATTTTTGACAACAGTTTCAAAATTTAGAGAAGCTTGGTCTTTCTCCAAATTGTAAAGCATTATATGAAGCACAGAAACTTCTGCCATTCAAACTTGGACTGGTATTGCATGTCGGCTCTTAGGACTTGGGTTTGCCTCCATAATTTTATGAGCCAATTGATTATTAAGAAAATCTCTCTTTCTCTCCCTTTCTCTTCTGTTTCTGTATAGAACCATGACTAATTGATTTTCCTTCATTTATTTTTCTCACTTATACGCTATAGCTTGTTTTATAAACTTCCAAACTTTTCTTATATGCTTGAATTTTTCTAAAGTTTTGAAATTTTTCATTTTTTTCATGCCATTAGCAATGAAGTTTTTTCCTAATTCTTTCTTGAATTACTTCTAAGAGAGGAGACATTTATCAAAATGGAAAGCTAAAACTTTCAGTTGTGAGAAGGCAAATCACAATATGAGCAGAAGTTGGAAGATCTGAGTTTCTGTCCTAGCTCTTCTGAGAACCTTGGCCTCATCTTGATCCAGTAGCCAATCCCTCAATCCACAGACTTCCTGGTTCTGGCCTCAATTTCTTCACCTACAAAATGAGAGGGTTAAAATTGTATGATCTTTTTCACTTATAGAAGCCTCGCAATTATTTCCTTCCTATTTATGTACTGTATTTCTGTTAGTAGTTCTTGTCTTGCTGTCTGCTCAGCACTTGATTTAAAGGCAGGAGACTTAAGGGAGCATGTTCTGGGTGAGACAAAAGAGTAACCATTTTCTTCAAAGAGCAACACACACATTCACACACACACACACACACTCACACACACACATATGTGCTCCAAGCATGAGCTGGTGGGGAAGGTTTATTACCACAATTTTAGGTTGGCTATCTTAGAGAGGCCACACTGTAACTCCCTAATCCTCAGACCTTAACCCAGATCAGACTCTCGAGTCTTTCTCTTCACTTTATGGATTTGAATGAACAAGTCAAAACCTCAGTACGGAAGTCATGTTGACTCAATCCCTATTTCAATGGAATTTAGGCTCACTACAAACAATACATTTTGACAAAACATAAGACTTTAGAAAAGAGATGTGAACTTATTTTCCATAGCCTTCTTCATGAAAGGAATATGTTTCAAGGAAATTTTGACTTGAATCAAATTTTGGACAAGGCTAGGACCAAAACAGAGACTCAATAGAACCATGGTAACAAAGAGAGCTGCTTTGTCCCTTGCTCACCTGTGGCAGTTTTCTGGTTCTAGACTGACCCTCTGGTCAGGCCTCTTCATCTGTTCTATTAAGACCATCCTCACTTTGTGTGCAAGACTCTTTTGAAGTCCTTATGCATACTAAGAATTATGGAAGAGACAATAATGAGTGAGAAGGATTAGGATTGCGTTAGTCCTAATCCTGTTTTACCAGTCATGTGATTATGGGTAAAATGTTCATGATAATCACATGATTATCAAAATGGAAAGTCGATGCTCTTCACTTTTATCTTGATTAAAATGAGGAGAATGAAAATATGTACAACCTAGGATTCATTGAGATTGTGTCCATAAAACACTGAGCACAGTATTTGGTTTTTGGAAATTCTTCAATGACTGCTAGCAAATATCATCATCATTATGACTGGGAGAGAGGGCCTTGTAAATGTTAAAAGTCCAGGAGTCAAAGTAAGGAGTCATTGTTTCTGACCAGGGTGGTGGGGATGGCTTCCTGGAGGAAGGGACACTTGAACTGGCCTCAAGGATGAGTGGGAGTTTGATAGTTGGAAAATGTAAAAGGGCATTCTGATTAGCTGGGTCAGCAATACAGTCCTTACATGATCTCATCCAGGAAGACTGACCACCCAGACTCTTTAAAAATAAAGAGTCCCAAGCTCACAATGGAGTAATGGTAGAGTCAGTGGAAGGACAATTAAGCTACAACCTGCCCCCATGCACTTCCTGCTGAATCTAAGCAGATACCCAGAGCAGTGACTGATCAACAGGACAAACTTCATGTACCTGTTGCATAAATCCTGTGCTCTTGGTTTATTTTTATCTCTCTTCTGTCAACTCGCTTTGTTCCATTATTAATACCCAGTGCACTGGGAAAGACAGACTTAGAGATGCAGTAAAAGCTATTTAGGCTTTTTGCACTGGTTATGCATTTTGGTGTCCAAGAAAGTGAATTCTTTCTATCTACCTTACTGTCTGGAAAAAAATGTTCTTCACAACACAGAGTAGCTGTCACTTCTGCAGGTCATTCTACAGTTTATATGTGAGTGGAATTATTATTTATTGAGCCTTGTGACAGGAACTTGAAGTCTTTTTGTTCGGTTCTCATAACAGTCCTCTGATGGAAGTATTACTATCCTATTTTGTAAATAAGCTCAATGTGGTGAAAAAACCTGGCCAAAGTCATCTGGCCTAAATTTGAGGTGTTTCTCTTGGGAAATTTCTCTAGTGACTTTAGCTCCCATCATTGAAAACATGTTGTCAGGACATCCATCATTTGGAAGAACAACTTGTGGGGGAGGGGAGAGCCCCCAAATCATTTCTTCCTCCTTTCAACTTAGATTTCCCTTAAGCTTAGATCCATGGCTATTGAGTGTCTTATTAAAATCTGTCAAGATTTCTATTTCTATGCCTGGAAGTCAAATAGAGCTCATTCGTGTCTCCTTTGTAACAGGCTTTCCCATAATTGAGGAAAGTTTAATTGTAAATGTCCTCATCACTTACCACTGCTCCCCTTCTCCTTTAGTGTTTTCTTTTTAAAATAAAACAGTTCCATATGGAGGCAAAGAGAAGTTAAGTGACTTATATGGTTTGAATGTTTGTGTCTCTGTAAAATTCATATTGGAATCTAATTCCCAATGAAATAGCATTAAGAGGTGAGGAATTCGGTAGTTATAAGGTCACATGGGCTATACTCTCATGAATGAGATTTGTGCTCTTATGAAAGGGCTTGAGGGAATGAATTGGGTTCTTCTGTCTTTTCAACCATGTGATGACATTTGACCCCTCTGAGGGCTACAGCAACAAAGTACCCTCTTGGAAGCTAACAAGAACTTACCAGGTATAGGAGGATGAATCTGGTGGAAATATTGTGTACTCATGCATGAAAATAGAAAAATGAGTCCTGTTGAAACTAATCCAGGAATGAGGGGAGAGGCAATATAGGAGAATGATGGAGGGAATGAATTCAACTATGATACATTGTAAGAACTTTGATAAACATTACAATGTACCCCCCGTAGAACAATAATATAAAAAATGTATTAAGTAGAACAATAATATAAAAAATGTATTAAAAAAAAAAAGAACTTGCCAGACACTGAATCTACTGGCATCTTGATTTTGGACTTTTCAGCCTGCATAACCCTGACAAATTTCTTGCTTACAAATTACTTGGTTAGTGGTGTTTTGTTATAAAAGAAGAAAGGTGACAGTGACCATGTGACTATCCCTAGGAATCTGATTGGCTCTCAAATGTTCCACATGGTTGAATCACATTCATCTTTGTGAATGGTTTTCTCAGCTACTGAATAGTGACACCTGAATTTCTGGCACAACAGATACTTATGAAAACTCTTAAAGATTAGTAAATTTTCAGTGTAAATGATTTAACCCATACTATCTGTCCAATTATTCAATTCCTACCAAATTCCTATATATATAAGAGCCTCTTTCTCAATTTTATATAAGGAAAAGAAAATTTAAAAAAAGAAAACAAATTTAAAAGGTAAAGAAAAAATAAAGAAGGAAGCGATTTCCATGAATTAAAAAATCCCTTTTATCATTAAAAAGCTAATGTTGCAGTGGTGTTCCCCCTTCTTTCCCTGCCAGTCTTGCTTTGACTGTTGGTGGCATTAATTGGGCTACCATCAATCTGCTAAAAGATAGCAAATCAGGAATGGCAGGTGGAAAGAGGAAAGCATGAATATTAATTAGGTAGGTTCCAAACAGAAGCCTTTTAATTATATTAAAATGCACAGGCCTGCAGGCAATGAGATAGTTCCTGCTATAAATCTGTCGACAGGCTATTACCTCAGCAATGTCAGTGTGTTTTAATGAATGAATATATACATTTCAAATGGGGGAGAGAAAAATACTTGTGTGTTTATAAATATTAAAAAGAAAACTATCAATGTGAGGAGATATCCATGACAGCTCTTCAAAGGCTGGAGGTGTTTGGGAGAAAGCTGTGTGGCTCATCCCAGGTTGTGAAACTAAAGCCTGTGGCTGACATCAGGACTGATTCAATTACAAACAGACGACAGAGCCAGGGTGAGCCATGGCCTCCACTTCTCTGCAGGTCAGTGAGTGAGGCATTTAAGGAAGTTGCATTGACTTTTCAGGTCACTTCAGAATCCTTCACCACAGGAAACAAGGAAGTCAGGTGCCTTTCTTTGGTTCTTGTTAACATGAAGAAAACATTTCAGGGTTGAAGGGTGACTGGCCACCATGGTGGAAGGAGCCATAAACTATGAAGAACTTAGAATTCCAGGGCAGTAAAGAAATGCAATTTAAGAAAGCACACTTTAGTATGTCCAGAGCCACCCTGCAATGATCCAGGAAAGAATAGGTCAGGGAGAACGGGAAAGTGAACGAGAAGGAAACCTGGTCATGAATTACTAGACACAAAGGCAAGACAGAACATAGTGACAAACTAGTCCAACTCCTTCATTTTAAAAAGCTGAAAGCCGAGGCCCAGCAGGAAGGTTTGGTAGGGAAATACTGTTTTTCTATTTACCTACCTGCCTACTTACCTATCTACTTACCTACTAATTTATTCATGATACTTCTTTCTGCAAAGTGTTTCAGGTCTGTCACAGACCTCCTGGTTCCTGATCTGGGAGATTTTTTAAAAGACTTTTTGCTGCATTTCTACATTTACATAAGTATACATTTGAGGGAATTAAGAGTGCACACCCTATATAATCATGAAAGTCTCCATGAACTAGGTCAAAATAATTCAACTCAAATACAGAGGACCAATAACGCTTAGAAGCTTTCCAATATCAAAGGGAACTATACAAAGACATTGAATTTGTGATGTTGACATTCCAGTTGATCCTGATGGACCTTGATGATTCAATCTGGATATTATTGATTCAAAATGGTTATTTAACGTACTGTAACTTTTAACATCTTCTTTATTCTCTTCTATGTTACCAAATAAGTTATATTAATATGTCTCTTAGTCTTGATGCTACGTTAAATGCATCTCAAAATTCTTTGCTAAGTCATCCACATCATCTACTGAATTGGTACTAGACCAGAGGCAGATGTGAGGTGTTTCTTCAGCCTGGGAATGCAGTCTCACAATCTTTTTTTAAAAAAGAAAGAAACTCTCCACAAGACACCTGAACATATTCAGGCCTTGACATTTGATAAGAAGATAAGCAGAAAATAATACTTTTAAATGCACTTAAAATTAATTCTATGCATTTGAAATCCATCAAGGGTCCTTATGATTTTGAAAAGTTTTATGTGGGATTTTCAAGGCTAAACTCAGAAACCATCTGTATTTGGGCATCCTCCTGAACACACCTACATGTGTGGAAGTTCGTATGTAAATGGTTGTTGAGGGCAAGACATAAATTAGTCCTGTATGCCAGTGAGAATTCAGTTCCAATCAATGTGAACTCAGTACCTTCCATGTGCCAGACATGGATTTAGAATCTAATGATGCAAAGCAAAGTAAGATGTAGTCTTGCTTTTTTCTCAGCCTTCTCTTTCCTAAGGGACACACACATAAGTAACTTCAAATGTCATGGATAAGTGCATTAGTGGGATGTGTACAGGGAAAAAATGAGCACAGAAGAGCACCACTTGGCTTCATTTGTGGCATCAGGGGAGACTCCTGGAGAATAAAGAATCTGAACATGAATTGAATAGACAGAGTTTGGGGAGAGGGAAAGAGGCAGGGATTTAAGACCAATAGCTAGGTACACAGTATGGTATTCTGTGTGTATTTTTCCTGCTCTGTATCATTTTTCTTTTTAGCAGAAAACCTATTTTGCTGTTCTTGCCTTTAGATGAAGTCCAGGCTCATCTTAATTAGAAATTTGCTTCTCCATGAGATGATGGTAGGGAAAAGTAATAAAACAATATTTAGCAACTTACAATTTACTTTCCTGAGTTGCTCCTGTTTTCCTGTTGAGGCGTTTGGAAGATTTTGCTGCTGATAACCCTCAGGAAGTGGAAACAATCTGAATGCCCCTCACTAGTCTTATAATGAATTGCAATTAATCACTCACTATAAGCCAAGATAGTAATTTATTACAAATGACCCACATTTGCTGATTGTATCTTTTTCTTTTTAACATTCATAAGTAGATAACAAAGCTGACACTCAATAATTGGCTGGAAGCTATAACAGGGATAAACTTTTCATTGTCCTTTCACTCTTCTCCCTGACTGCATTTCTTCCATAAGGAAAAGAAGGAGAAGCTTGCCTAGGGACAGCTGCACCTTATATCTGACTCAACCTCCTTAGTTAGTGGCTGTCCTTGGGCAAAGGATTAGTAGCAGGTGATAGTTAGAATCTGGTTGCTAGAGAGGTGACAGGAAAAAAGCCATCCTTTTGTAGCCTTAGCAGCTTTTGACTTACTGTACCAGGTAGGGATTGGAAATGTTCCATTCCTCTTTTTCCTCCTCATCCAACTATTTCCTACCGCTTGCATCCTCAGGCCACTTGTGAGTCTTGGAAACACACAAGGCTGGTCTGAGTCTGTATTGTGCTGGGGATTTGCTTTAGTGGAAAAATTTTCACCCATTTAGTGCCTCAGAACTGTAATAAAACTCTCGAGCTACCCCAATTTAGATGAGTTTGAAAACTTGACTCACTGAAGTCTTTCTAGAGAAATCTGGGTTAGGGTACCCTTTTTTTTTTCTTTTATTATTCATATGTGCATACAAGGCTTGGTTCATTTCTCCCCCCGCCCCCACCCCCTCCCTTACCATCCACTCCACCCCCTCCCTCTTCCCCCCACCCCCTCAATACCCAGCAGAAACTATTTTGCCCTTATTTCTAATTTTGTTGTAGAGAGAGTATAAGCAATAACAGGAAGGGACAAGGGTTTTTGCTGGTTGAGATAAGGATAGCTATACAGGGATTTCCTGTGCGTGGGTGTTACCTTCTAGGTTAATTCTTTTTGATCTAACCTTTTCTCTAGTACCTGTTCCCCTTTTCCTATTGGCCTCAGTTGCATTTAAGGTATCTGCTTTAGTTTCTCTGCATTAAGGGCAACAAATATGTGGACATTAGATCAAGGGCAAACACAACAATGGGATTAGACTATGAGCACATGATAAAAGCGAGAGCACACAAGGGAGGGGTGAGGATAGGTAAGACACCTAAAAAAATTGGCTAGGGTACCCTTTCAGAGAGCAAAACTGGTAATCCAGAGTTAGATTTGGGGACCTTTCAAGGATAAATGACTATCATGAACACTTTGAAGATCTTGTCTCGGTGTCAGTGTTGCATAAGTAGCAGAGGCATTTTGTAGTAAGATACTTATCAGAGATGGCACATACACATTTTTCTGATTAAGGTAAACTCATCCTTTTTTGGGTATGCCAACGAAGCTAGAGCTTCAAATAGATACATGAACACTATAATAAATACACTGGTCACAGGGGAAGTGTGGGTGACCAAAATGCAAGGGAGTTTGGGAAGGAAAATTCTTGCCAAGGGAAGATTGATTCAGTGGACTGCTCCTGCAACCAGACTCTCCTGGACTCATTTCTAAGGCTTTTTGGAGCTGCCAATAGAAACAGACCAAGTGGTTCTCACCAGATTCTCTCTCTGCAAGAGGTTGGCAGTAGAGAAATGCTCTGTGATTCAATGTAAGAAAGCAAGCACTGAAGTGATAGATATATGTATGTATGTGTGTGTGTGTGTGTGTGTGTGTGTGTGTGTGTGTGAAAGAGAGAGAGAGAGAGAGAGGTGGTGTATTAAAGATGACTTCAACTTTTCTTTTTTCTGTTTTCTTCCTCCTCTCCTCTCCTCCCCTCCCCTCCCCTCCCCTCCCCTCTCCTCTCCTCTCTTCACCTCTCCTCCTCTCCCCTCTCCTCTTCTCCCTTCACCTCTCTTCCCCTCCTCTCCCCTCCTCCTCTCCCCTTCTTTTCCATTCTCTTTTCCCTTTCCCTTTCCATTCTTTTTCTTTCCTTTCCTTTCTACAGGCTAAGTAAGGAACAGAGAAAAGTGATGGCCACCCAGTAGTGACAGATAATGCTTGTTCTGGAATACATGGGCAATGTCCCTGAGGAACTTCAGGAAAGATTTGCAGACACTTTGATAGGAGTGAATGTGAGATGCAGAGATTCCATAACAATGAGTAGACATGAACTAGGGAACCCTCAACCTATGCAGACTTATGTTATTAATATTTTAACCATGAAATTAGCTGGGTCTTTCCCTTGACATCTAAATAAGATTGACTTGAACTTTCAATTCCACATCTTGTGAAGACTACCCTGATTACTATGAGTTTCTAGAGGAATTATTTTCTCCCCATTAGTCCTAAATCCAAACTCTTGCTTCCCTAATTTATAGATGGTCTCTCTCCTTGTTATGCTCTTTCTGTTTCACATAATAGCAACTAAAACACAAAACTGAAATCTTCATTTAATTTCCACTATTTCTACTGATAAAAGGAGTCTTTGTGATTAGCAGAAATTAATTAGGAATTTTGGGTGTAAGAAGAGGATTTAAAACTATAGCAATATGAACTTCAAATTGAACCTGAACCTATCTTCATTCTTAAAATGTCGCTAGTTGTCCTGGTACTGAGGCATTTTCACAAGCAATAACTCTCCAACTACTGATTAAATCACATTCTGTGATGTGGTTCCTCTCACTTTCAATAGCAAATAAATAAATAAATAAATGTTCCTCTCATTTTCTCCATATAACAGTTATCTGTTTATTATGCCCATTAGCTTTTGTTCCATCTTAAGCAGTTTGTCAGGGTATTATATTCAGTAAAGACAGTTGTCCTCCAACGAGCAATTATACTGTCAGTTGTTACAGCAATAATATGGCAGTCTCCCACTTTCAGTAAAGTTTCCTGAAAATGTGCATAGTGTGAGTCTCTCTCTCTCTCTCTCTCTTTCTCTTTCTCTGAATGTTAGGGCAGAGACAATGTTTTGCAAAGTGCCCTTTAAGGCATTGCTTTCTTTCCAACTCTTCTACCTTACTGAGGTGAAGAGGGGAGTTTCAGCAACTCCCAACACAGGGGCTCTTCCATCTCACATCAGTTACCTCCCCTATACCTAGGACAGTCAAGGCAGAGAATCCTTGAGAACTTTGGCAAACTGGGGATATGGGTAGGCAGCCTGGTAGAATTAAATGCAGTAAAATTTGTCTTGACATATGTGTCTCTTTTCATTGTGCCAAATCCACTAGGCAAACTTCCTTTTATACAAGGAATGTATATGACTTCCTGTTCCTATGCCTGTGTACATGTAAGCTTATATCTTTGGGGCAGGGAGGAGAATCACCATCTTGGATTTTCAGAACACCTTATTCAATCAACCAAATGCAAATGATAACTATTCTTAGAGAGTTATTGAACAGGCTGATGAAGCCTAACATCTTTTTGTGAAATCCAACCATGTCTGAGATATGATTGTTATTATATCTTATCTGGTGGCAGACAACTTCCTCCTCTGAACTTCCAGTGTCTGTTGTCTAGTGTTTGAAGAACCAGGCCTTGGGATAGTGGCTACATTTCCCCATAATTCTTCTCCATCACACTGAAAATGCAACCTATCTGGAAACCCAGAGAAAAAATCTGGTCCCTAAAAGTTAAGACTGTTATAAGATTGAACATTTCTCCAAAGCCTAAGCTTGATTTGTCACTAATTCAACATTATTTGTCTCCTTTGGGGAGACCCTGACACTTAAAATATGATGTGGGCTTAGAACTTGAGTTTATCATTTTCTAAGTGATAACTCAGAGGTGGTGAGTGGTCTGTTTCATTTAGAAATTCATTAATCCATTGTTAATTTTTTTGGCCCGATTCTGTAGTAGAAACCCAAGAAAGTCAAACATGAAGGAGACATGGAGTATCTTGTTAACAGAACTTACAATTCAGCAGGAGAAGTAATATTTCCTACCAGTTGGTAAGGCTGATGCCCTCTTGAAAAGGAGGAGCACTAGCTGAATTAGAGCTATACAGGTTATTTATGATTATTTTTGAAATTGTGTCCCTTTTTTGTATATTGGTAAATGAGTTTTTCTCTCCAAATTCTCTGATACTGTGATCTGCAGTGTTCCTTCAGCCCTGTTCATACAATATGTGGCATCTACTTGGTGGTGCTTTAGGCTCTTTGATAGCTCAAGGGACTCCCACCAGTCTCTATTTGCCCACTGACTTTTACCCTCTGTTTTCTCTCTTATTACCATATCCTTGAAGAATTCTCATGTGGTTCTTAAATTTACCTTTTAACATCCAGCATGGAACTCTGCATCTTTCTAACACTGTCATTGCAGACCAATTTCCAGTCATTATTAGGTCAAAACTGTTGACTATCAATATAAAAAATGGCAGACAGAGGATATTATGGAATAAGTCTTAGCCACTGAAAACACACTCATCTAGGTAGCATGGCAGCACTGTCTCTGCCAGGGATGACTTATAATATGGTATGTTAACACTCAGTGACAGTGGCCAAGAGTGCTAGCCCATAAGAGCTAGCACTCAGGTAGTAGAAAGAGAGATATATATAACTAGCACACTTTAGTGAATTTTTTCTTCAAAGTATTTCCAAGAGAACAGGCTTATGTTAGTCAACAATATAAAAGAGGGGGAGATGAAATTCAAATAGATATGTAAAGGTAGGTTAGTGACATCAAATAGGAAACTATTGTTTTTGGCTCTGATGGGCAGGGAAGACTTCCTGGAGAAAGTAGTCTTTGATATGACATATATTCTTTGCAATGAAAAAGGAAACTATTTGCCATATGGTAAATAAGTTAACACCAGGTGGATGAAATATGATTCAGAAGACAGAAGTCTATCTTCTTATGAGCTGCATTTGCTCCTAATAAAATGTTATAGCCTTAAAATTTCAGAACCATTTTGATGGGTCCTATCAGGCAGCAAGGTGTTGCTATAGTTTTTCTTTCTTGAAAGATAGGAACTCTCTCCAATTCATTTTTACACATTTACAGCCCAGAACAGAACCTGCAAATGACCCAATACTAATTTACTGATTAATTAGCTGAATTAATTAAGCACTCAATTGATTAAGACTCCTGGTTTCTGACCAGCTTCATATCTTCATTTCAGCAAGTGTTTATACTCACATTGTAGTACATTTGCTGGTGTATTTCAGTATGTTAGGAAAGTATTCTGCTTTATTTAACAATTACAAAGCAGATAAATGGAAATGTCAAAAAGATGTTCAGGTTTTCTTTTAGTACCTCATATTAGTAGTTCTTTTTATTATAGAAATTTTATTTCTAGATCCCATGGAAAACAAAAGAGGCATATAGAGTTTTCCTTTTAAAGACATTATACATAATGGAGCTGGCAGAGTGGCTCAAGTGGTAGAGTGCCTGCCTAGCAAGTGCAAGGCACTGAGTTCAAATTCCAGTGTTGCCAAACAAAATAATTTATTAAATTGAGTTGGCTATTGGTCATGCTCTTCTTCATAATGATTTCTTCGTTTCATTTGATTGATTTGATTTTTACGTAACACCCATTTCCCTTCCCTCCAGTTCAAATTTCTCAGCCTGCTATTCAAGACTCTTCTCATTTTAGCACTGACCTAACTTTCTAGGTTCACAGCCTATGATGTCCTTTGTATAGCCCAGCTTAAGCCACCCAAGGTCTTCTCCCTGGAATGTCCTTTCCTCCATCACCTTTATCATGATCCTATCATCCTTCGAATCCTTTTGAAACTTTCCTTGATTCTTCGTTTTTTTTATCTCTTGCAGATAAATAAATTCTGTATCCAGTTACTGCCTCAGTAATGTGATGGTGTTTGCTGGATTCCAGGTTCCTTGTGGACAGGAAACAAACCATGCATTTTATTCAATAGCCTCTAAAGTAACCTAGCACAGCAAAATGCACATAGTAGGCAATAAGTATTTGTTGAAGTGCAGTGGAGAAGAGTGAGGGGTGAAGGCAGTCTTTAGCTTTTCCTTATAGTGTGACTTGGAATTGGGACAAAAGCTAATTTAGTGGAGTGTATTAAGTCAAATCAGGTGGGAAAACATGATGATGGAAATAGGGATAGGAGAGGGTAGCTAGTAACCTGTTTCATTCTGAATGTCCCTGAAAACCTCAGAAGGAGCCACAGACTGAGCTTGGCTTAAGGTTTCTCTGACCTTAAGCCAAGTGTCAGAACGAAAGCCCACTGTGAGGCCCTCCTTCCAGCCTGCCGAAAACCCATGAAAGCAGACAATCAGAGAATGCTCTGGATAGGACCTCTTAGCTGCTGAGTTTGCCAAGTTCTGTACTTTGAAGGGCTTGGGATGTCAGTTACATAAAGTTATATGGCATCTTCTATCCTGGGGTATGTAAAGGTGGTGATGGGAGAAAGAGTGGAGGAGAGCAGTTATCAGTCTCACAGAGCCACTGTGGAGCAAGTGCTCAGTGAGAGGCCAGCTCTGCCTCTCTTACCACACACATCTCTTCCAAATGTGCCTGGCATGCCATTCTCCAACCCAAACAAAACACCTGGAGAAAAAGTGATTTTGTGGCTAGCGCTGTTTTCAATACCATGGATCATTTGCCAGCAAGGTGATCCATCAACCAGATTTAAAAAAAAAATCCTTTAAGATGGCCAATTGCCTTTTTAAATCAGCATATTTTTATCCATGTTGCTATTGACTCTCTGAAAGCCAAGGTATCTTTTCCCTGATTTTTGCCATCTGTGTTATATTTCTTTAGAGTGCTTCTTCTTTGATACCTTTTTTTTTTTATTCCAGGAAAAGAAATAACAATGAGCTGGAGTGATCCCAAAGCTTGACATACTAGAACTGGGTAAAAACCTCAATGACATTACTTTATGCACATTTTGGAAAATCTGTCTTTTTCTAATTTTTTAAAAAACTTTTTACAAGTAGGTATGTGATAAGGTAGACAAAGGAAGATAAAATTCATAGTTCATCCTTCCTCAGAGGCAGGTGTTCTTAGAACATAGATCTGGAGTCCCTTGCTATTGCCCCTCATCCTGAGCAACACGTGACTCCCAGAAATTTGGGATGGCAGGTTTGTGAATCATAATCTCAAATAAAAGAAGTAGAACTGAAGTAGAACTTCACCCTTTCCTTGAGCTGTGAACTCTGTCTCAACTCAAGAGCCATGAAATCTGCAAAGTTTTAAACCTATCTACATTTTTAGAAAGCTGTACAAAAACATGGTAACCCATATAATATATTCAACAGGACAAGATTCATAAGAATCTCAGTAAGAGTCACACAACTGAGAAAAAAAAAAAACAACGCTAGTTAATTAAAAGAAAAAAAGGAGGACTACAGAAGAAGTCATCTCATCTTCTGGAGATCCTGATTTACTTGGCCTAGGCCAAGAAATAGGCTCAGTACTTAAAAATCTAGATGGGTATTAGGGGTGTAGCTCAGTGGTAGACTCCATACTAAGCATGCACACAGGCCCTGTGTTTGATTCCCAACACCAGAAGAGAAGAAAATAAAATCTAGATGTAGTATATCTAGAGAAGAATACTTAGTAAATGTACATTTTACAATAGTGATAACTAAACAATAAAGCAATTCATCTTCTATAAATTACTAAAGATATATTCATCTCTTTAAAAATCCAATTAAAGATTCCCCTTTTCCTATTAAATTGTGTGGTATAAGAAGGCTGAGACCAAGAAACACAGACTTCAAGAAAATAGCTTTGTGGTCTTAGAAAAGTCATTTAAAGTCTCTCCAGATCCTCATTTCTTCATTTGTAAATTGGATGAGTTGAAACAAAATTGCATAATTCTTAATTAGGGATATATGTTTCATGGAGCTCTCTCAGAGGTTGCGTTGAATTGGTATAGAAAATGGGGACTAAGCTGGAATTCAAAATTTTATTGAGCTAAGGAAGTTTGTACATTTTTTTCTCCTTTCTTTTTCTCTCCACTTTCATACACTTGTACTTCTTGTTTCCAACAGGGAGAATCAGTTCTATGACCACATGAAAATCTCATTAGGCATGATATCTCAGGCCACTTTGGTGGTTCATGAAAGACAACCAAAGTTTTAGTTCCATCTACATGCAGCCTCCAGGCCAAACTGGAACTGAATGTTCTAATTTGTACTGAATTATTTGCCAAGCAAATATGGAGTCTTTTTGAGGTAAATAGGACTGTTCACACCAACATGATTCTTAGCAGCAGGCAAGCCAGGGGTTCCAACTTAGATTCTGCCTACTTCCAGTGGCTCTGCATTAATGTTGATGTAATTTAGTCCAAGTAACTCCTATGTTGTCCAAGGTTCACCATCATTGGTTTTTAGTGTATTGTATCAAAGGCTGAGGCTGCCAGACACATGACATTCTGAACCAGAAATGGGATCTGAGGAAAGGTTGTGTCTGGGTACTACCATGTTTAGAATGCTTGTCGTGCATGGCCGAAAGATGACCATAATCTTGGAATTATCATCACAGAGTTACTCAATATTTACTGAAAATCTATCCTAAGTGCTGGGAATATAGCACTGAGGGTTCTTATTTCAAATTTCCCCACAGCATCTAGGTTTTCAATTAATTGTATCTTGATACAATTAAGGTGGCCACTGTTGTACCTTCATAAAAGAGAGTAACTAAGCTACTTTCCTTTCTAGCATCCATGGGGGAGCTCCTTACAAAGACTGCTAAGGTCTCTGATTAGCGATTGCTGACACCTGTCTTTTGATTAGTGGGTCTAGGTGCTAATGTTTCTCTTTACCCTGATATCCAGGTTTCCCTTCCCCACTGAAGTGTGCATAGTATACAGATCAGTTTGTTAAAAAAATGTACAAATATAAAATCAAGGGGGTATTCTCCCTTGATCATGATCTGGCCCCTGGCACATTGGGGCCCTGACTGATGGCTGAGGTTAACAGTAACACATCTCTAGCTTGAGAACTGGACTCCTTAGAGATGCCTGTGTGAGGGCTGCCTGGAGCTCAGTGCTGGCCTGACATTTTGGCAGCAGTGCTGAAGAAAAGCTATCTCTCACTCCGAGGTTTTTCAGTCCATAAACCAGCAGCAATTTGGTTGTAGAAGACCCCGGCAGAAACAAGAGAAAATTGAAAACACATAAGCACATTTGCTGGGTTTAATAGCCCTGCTCTCTCTCTCTGCCTCCGGTACCTTAGGTATAAATTGCTGACCTCTATTTAATTTTCTGAACTGCAAGAATTATGGGCCCAAAGTTCAGTGAATTGGAAGAGGTAAGCTTTTATGCCTCTGAGCCAGTTTCCCCATAAGCATTAAGTCTACAAATAAAAGCAACATTTTCTATTTATACTTCCTGGGGATTGTGTATTAGGGAAACCAAGCACATCCCTGAAGCTCTGCGAAGTTGACTGCATGGTCAAATCTGAGTCCAGGTAATGTGACGGAGCCTTCCAATCTGGGCCAGAGGAAACAACCAAAGCAGATGGACAAGAGATATCAAAAATAACACACGCAATTTCGTTCGGAAAAGGGCACCTGCTCAAACAGTGTTTGTTTGATTCTCCTCCCGTCCACGGGAAACAAATGTGTGCTAGAGGAAGTCTTGCGTGCATGGCCTTCCTGTCTAATCAGGGCAGGCAACCAGCTACCTGCACCCAACATGATAATGGGTCAATCCAACATCTCACAGCAGGGGTGTGATGCTGGTTACCGTCATTGTGAGAGACATTCACACACAAATGTTATATCTTTTCTCCCTGACTCTGCCGTATGCTCCCCAGATCTATACCCACCTCTGTTTCTTCCCCCATCACTGATTCCCAGAATGAACAAAGTAACTGAGTTCCACACACATGAACATCCCCAGGGGTACTCCCACTAGACTAGAAGCTTCTCTGCTCACCTAGCATCTTCCACAATAGAGGCACTTACTCAGATTTCTTCTTGTAAGTTCTGCAGGTGGTTCGGGATAAGGCCCACAGAGGTGTGAGATGTATGCATTCCTGCTGCCTCCTTTACATTTCCTCTATCCTCTCAAGGGCCACTCTTTGATTGCTTCATACCTCAAAACTTTTCCTAGTCTGTTCAAAGGTTTCATTTTCTACTCCATCCCTTCTGCACTGTCCTAAAACAAATTCTAAATATGGTGTAGGCAAACCTACATCAGATGCCACCTCCAAGGGCAAGTTTTACATGTTTCCAGAGGCTTTCTTGAGATAATTCCTGGGTGCAAAGGTAAGAACTTCAAGTCCCTTGTCATATTTCTGAGGGAGTTATTTTGGGGCAGGCAGTGGTTCTGCTTGAAATATTCCCTGTGCCTCTGTCTAGAGATTCTATCTTGGCAAAGGGCTCCATGGCAGTCACCATCACCTTAAGCCATTTTATTAAGGGTGAGCCCAGATTATGGGACTCCTATGAGGTCTTGAGCTTCTGAAGAGTTTGATGAGTATTGTGTTTCTTCAAACCACTACAGTTGTAGTGATCCGTTGCTCAACTGTGGTGCTGTTGTAATTTTCTTTTTGTGAGCACCTGGCCAGAGGAGTCAGAACATTTTGCATCCTCTCCCTTGTTGCTTCTGCAGCTAAGCTTATATTTTCGTAGACATTTGTCACCTAAAATTTTCTTCTAAGGGACTCCTGATTTTGCCTGCCATGATATTTCTCAAACTTGAATGTGCCTATCATTTGAAGATCTTGCTACAATTCAGATTCCGACTCTGTGATCCTGCCTGAGATTTGGCAATTCTAACAAGTTTGCTGGTGATGCTGATAGTGTCTGTCTCTGGATTACACTTGGATGCTGTCCAACACACAGGTCACTAGCTGCATGTGGCTACTGAGCTCTTGGAATGTCACTAGTCCCAGCAGAGACTTTGCCTAAGTGTAAAATACATGCCAGATTTCATAGACCTACTACATAAAAAGGATGTAAAATGTGTCATTATCACATTTCAAATCACTTGAAAATAGTGATTTACATTTTGAAATGATAATATTTTGGATGTATTTGAGTATATAAAATTTAATATATTTTATTACATTAAATGTATTATTGAAATTTATGTCACCTGTTTCCTTTTAATTTTGTTTTTAACATGCAACCAGAAAATGTTAATTGCTTTTAGGGTCTACATTACATTTCTGTTGGGTAGATCTGATCTAGGGAATGAAGCCTGTGGAAACAGCAGGGAAGAGAGGAGTCACTTCTGACAGGATTATCCTAAACTCCTGGACTGCCTTGCATTCCTACCTTGTTGCCCTTAGTTTTTGACCCCTATGGGCTCCCTGCCTATTTTCCCTGACTTCTAATGTTAAAATCTAGGCTGAATGCTAACTTCTGGGTCTCCTTTGGACCCAGCTTACTCGTTTACATCCCTTCTTGCCTTGATCTCTCTCCTAAACTCCATGATTTATAGCTTCTTGTGGCCTCATTTGGAAGATAGCTCAGAGCTGCCCAGACTGGATGAACCATTATGGCTACTTAGAACAGGGTATCAGGTTGCCTTTAGATAAGAAAAAGATAAAAAAAAAACCCAAACAAATATGAAGACATCTGATGACTTAAACAGATAGAATAGGTTTACAATTAGAAGGGAATCATTTTACTGAAGATTATTAACTGCAAGAAAACCTATTTGAACACAAGCTGTGGCTTATCTGAATTTGGAAATATAAGAGGTATGTGTCTGAGAGAAGCCACCCACACACAGTGGTTTATCGCTGTAGTAGCAAGAGCTCCCAGATTCAGAGATCATAGGTAGCCAGTCCAAACTGGTAAACTGAGACTCCTGAAACTGCTACATCCAACCCAACTGCAAATACATAGATACATGGCTTTGGGGGAGGGGGATTGAAAAGAAGAATGAAGAAGTTTAGAAAGTAGTTGGGATGGAAACAATTTGCTCTGGGAAAATCCTGCTTTTATTACCGTTAAATCCTTTGCAAAGTGCTAAATGATTTGCTTAATTGAGCATAAGAAGATCCCAGTTTGCTCTTTATCCTGTCCTTCATGCCTCAAGTCTCCATTGAGAATCAGAATCAGAGAGAGATTATAGAAGGTTGCAATAAAAGTGAAGAGTGGAGAGGAATGGACCAGCTAGCCACAAACTGTAGAAAAATGCAGAGAATGAAGTAAAGAAGAAGTAAAATAAGAGAAAAATTGTTCACGAACAATCGGATCATACCCTCTTCTGTTTCCTTCCACACTGCTGGCTGGAATGTGAATACATTAATGGTAGCTCAAGCAAGCCACATTGGACTATGAGGCCCATACCACTCTACATTGCTGATTTCTTGATTCCATTTTAATAAGAACTAAATTAAAATTTTTCACTTGGCTTCATGTATTACTCACGTCTGTGTTTGTTCTCCCTTTACAGCTAAAGTACTTCTGTGGTAACAGACACAAAACATGCAAAAGACTTGGGGGGGGGAAGCATGATGTCCTAAGGCACACGAGACATGCAGGGGCTAGTGTTGGGTTTATTCTGAGAATGGAATTTTTCAGGAGATTGAGGTAGCAGGTGTGAGAGAGAGGGCATAACACAGGGCCAGCATCCACAGCTGTTATGAGAATGGAACCAGACAGGCCTGGGGTTTCATCCAGCTATGTCACTTACTAGCTTGGAGCCTTGAAAAAGTTTGTGTTACTTCTCTGGGACTTAGTTTTCTCATATATACATTAAAGATAAGACTAGTTTGGATTTTTGTGAGGCATAAATATGATGATACACATACAATGCTTAGAATAGTGCCTGGCACAGAAGAACCGTTGCCTCTTAATATTTGCAAGAGAAGGTAGGTAGCCCTGAGAACACATTCTATCTCATGCCTTTGATTTTTGATGATCTGACATGCGCTTTCTTAGGACCTCATGCTTAAAGTCCCTGTGAGAACACAAAAGGCTAGAATCTGAGAGGGTGGGAGAAGGGTTTTTCACTAATTAAACTAATTAACAATTCATCATAACTGCCTGTGAGGTTACACTGTCATGGGTATCTCTACTCACAAGAAAAATAATAGCATCATTAGCAGCAACCTGTCAGGAAAGCAAGGCAAAAAGTTCTGAAGACCAGCCACCTGCTCATTTTCTCTCATGCTTTCCTTTTTCTCTCTGAGGAAAAAAATAACAAGTTGAGAAGAAGATGTTTTGCCTTTGACAACTGGGTAAGTCTTGCATGAGTCTTTTCGTGTTCCTCCTAAAAGCATTGATTATAATAATAAGTACAGTAACGACATTAGCAATACTAGCATACTCTGTTACCTATGGCTATATTAATGACACACAGCAATCTCATAAAAACAAAACCTCAATGGTGAACAGCAATATAGAGCTAGTTAGTTTCCCTGTCTTGGCTGGACCAGTTCAAATTTCTGGCTAAGCTACTTGGCTTATTGGGATTGATAAGAACTGCCCCTTGCCACCATTCTGCAGCCTGAGCTGCAGCTGTTTTCATCCCTTGCAGAACAAAGCCTACTGTCCTTTATCTCCTGTCACCTCCCTTTGCCCGCCCCTAGCCCTTGCTTCGGCAGCTGGTCTCATCCCTTGCAGAACAAAGCCCCACTGTCCCTTATCTCCTGCCATGTCCCTTTGCCTGCCCCTAGCCCTTGCTTTCTCCCAAATGCTACTTAAGGCCAGACCCACCAAGAGAATCTGCTGTGCCATTTTTTTCTTGGCCAGCTAGCCTGCTTATTAAATTTTTGGACATGAGATACCTCTCGTGAGCCTCCTTTGTGTGCAGTGTGTGGCGTTTTCCTAACATTTTGGTGCCATGACTCAGACCAGGTGAGCTTCCGACAATCAATTTTGCTCTCTCAGTCAATAAACTCAGGCCCTCCCGATACACGCTGCACTCCCAAGCCTACTTTGGCCACAAGACAGACATCCCCTATATAGGGGTGTCTGTCTGGGGGATTATACCTGCCAGCCAAAGCCACATGGGTGGAAACTGCCTTCCTTAAGCCTAGACAAACTTACTGGGATTTGAGCTGCTTTACCAGGACCCCTGACCCCAGACTAGTGCCACTGTCACCACTCTTGCTCACAGAAAACCTCCTCAAGGACAGTGCACTTCCATTACTCACCCACCACCAGTTGATTTCCTCGGTCCTCTCTTGGTGAGTTCCCTTGTGCCATGAGTCATGGCTCTCTCTCTCTCTCTCTCTCTCTCTCTCTCTCTTTTGGTTGGTCAAAATCCTAGTACTAGATCCTGGCTCACTCCCCCCAGGAACCAGGTTCCCGAGGCATGGACAATCCTCTCTACAAAGACATCCACTTGAGGTCCTCCACTCCTCTGTTTCATCCAGGAAAACAATATCTTGGGGATGCCCACCATATTCTTCCTTGGACCAGTCTCACCATGGGGACTGGACCTTCCAAAATTCCCTCAGACACTCCTCTGGACTGCCTACTGGCCAACCTCGAGCCCTTATGGCTCTCACCTGATCTCAAAGCCCCAAAACTCATATTTCTTTCCAATCAGGCTTGGCCACAATACCAACTGGACAATGACTCAAAATGGCCACCAAACAACACACTTGACCCTAACCTTCTCGGGGATCTCTATAACTTCTACAAACACACTAAAAAATAAAAAATGATTCCCTATGTCCAGAGCTTCTCTTATCTCCGCTCTAAACCTTCTCTCTGTACTGCTTGCTCTCCTGCCCAAGTCCTTCTGGCTCTGGGGAGCTCATGCTCCCTCCCTGTGAGCTGAGACCAAGCCCAAGATTTATTCAGGTATACCTCATACTACGTTGGGGGAGTCCTATTTGATTATAACATCTGACAACTACTTCTCTTCCTCCTCTCCCCCATCTAATGTCCCTTTTTCCTGAGACGGTGATCAAAAAATAGAGGTTTCATGTTGCTGACAGTGTTCCAGTACCAGTCAATGGGAGCGACCTAGAGACACTGGTGATGGCTAATCCCTCAGGCGTGTGTCATGCCTCCAGGCTCTGCCTTACCCTCCCTTACCTAAGATGTCAGCACACCTTTTCTGCTTCCTCCATGGTCTCACCACGTGCCCTTTGTCTCTGTCTGCCTTCCCCTCCTTGGGCTTACTGGGACCCTGCCTCCCATAAAAAATTTCAAACATGGTACCTTATGACTTAAGTTATTCCAACTAGTTTGCCAGGATTCTCAATCTAAAGTAACTTTAAATCAGCTGCTTTACAAAAGTGCTTACAAAAAACTGCGGCTGCCATGCTAACGCCCTAACTCCACCCCCACAAGGGGAGGAGGGAAAGCAAACAGGCACACCTGTGCACAGGATGCTGGCTTCTGGACACATCAAAAACACCTGCCATAGCTAAGAAAATCCATAGAGAAGACCCAGCACATCCTGGTTGGCCAGCCACACATGGCAATGGCTGCAGCCGGCTGCCACTTCCCCTAGAATAAATCCGCGCAGAGTACACAGGAAGGGTTGGGGGGGGGGGTGACAGGCGGCAGGATCAGGCCTAGGCAGACAGGCTCGCTCGTCCTGGGTGTGTGGAGGCCATTGGTGCCTTACACACACCCTGCTCCTAGCCCCATCTCACACCTCGGGGCACCAGACCCAGCCCTTGTAAGCCAATTGTTAACTCAAGGTTATAGTCCCAGAAATACCACATTACTGTTGTCTCTAAACTTCTTATTTAAAATTTTCTATACTTTTGGCCTCAACATAAATTTTTCCCTCCAAATATTTACACTAGTTGTCCCATATGGTACTGTTAGTGCCCAAAATGCCCTTTGAATGCCCTTCTCTGACTTTACAGGTGATTTATTCCTTTGTTTAAAAAGTAACCTTTATTAAAGAGGCTTCCTGCTGTTAGCTAAAAGGCAGGATCCTAATGTTTTTTCTTTCTAGATGGGATCTACACCTTTCAGTCTTCTGGCTTGTAGATGTTAATAGCTTTGTACTGAGGCCTGGCCTCAACATACCTTGGGTGACCAAGAGAAGTGGCTTTCACAGGGTTCCTTAAATTACAATACCATACTCCAATTATACCTTTTCTATAAAAGTTAAAAAAAAAGTAAACTGAGGTCCCCTATACAAATTTCTACCTTCTAAGCCACCCTAATATCAAGAACCTCCTAATGGGTGCTTCCCCCTTCAACAGGTAATGGTAAAAAGAGGGCAAATTTTATGTCCCCTTCCAGCTATCAGATCTAAGGGAAATTTAAAAACATCTGGACAGCTGTACTGATGCCCAGACAAATACATTCAAGCCTTTATCTCTGTGATCCACACCTTTCAATTGACATAAAAGGATATTCTGCTTCTACTAGACCAGACTCTTTTCTTATTAAAAAAAAAAACAATGGGTTCTGGCCCAGGCCACTCAGGTTAAAAATGGTTACCATTTACAATAAGTCCCAATACTAGTGACACCTAGAAATGAGGAACTAAATACACCTACCTACAGAGGCACAGGCAGTCCCCTTAATTGATCCACACTAAAAGGGACTAATGATATAACTCAAGCAGTAGAGTGCCACTTTGCAGGCACAAAGCCCTGAGTTCAAATCCAGCACAGCCAAAGACAAAAATAATATATTAGGGGCTGAGGAAGTAGCTCAATGGGAAAATGTCTGCCCAGCATGTGCAAAGCCTTGGGTTCAATTCCGCAACATTACTAAATAAAAAAAAAAAGTAAAAAAGATAACTGGCATTAATGTCACTTCAGCCATCTCATAGTGGAAGAAAGTAGTTTAACCTAGACTAGATCCCTCATTCTTCAAATGAGGAAACTGAGGCCCAAAAGAGTTCAGAGACCTGCTCTCCAGAGTGTCAGGTGTCAATGTAAAATAACAACTTTGCTTTACAGCAATGCCCTAAAGAAAAATCCCTTTACCTTTCTACAACATCTTAAGGATGCTATCAGAAAGCATACCACAGTGGACCCAGAGTCACAGGTGAGAGAGGTTCTTCTCAAAGATAAATTTCTAACAGTCAGCCCCTGATATTTGTAAAAACTCTCTATGGGTAAAGGAGAAAAGTTATTGGATCAACTAATACAACTAGCCATGTCTATATATTATAACCGGGACCTTACTAACAGAGAGGAAGATAAGACATATGACCTCATTGCTGCCCTCACCTGACTAGGGCCTACATCTCAAGTTTGCTACCATGATGGACGAGAGGGGCACTTCTGCAGAGAATGCTTAAGGGGGGACAGCCAGGGAGACAGCCCTGCCCCTAACCAGGACCCTACCCTCTCTGCAAAGGTAACCACTGGAAGTCCAAGTGCCCCCCACCTCCAGATGGAAGGCAAGGTGCCACCTCCTATGGATTGATGGGTCCCAGCCTCCTGTCCATGTTCCGCTTCTTGGAGCCTTGGGGTAGTCATAATGGTAAAAAAGCAAAAGGTCATTTTCCTCCTACACAGTAGAGCCTATTTCTCTGTCTTACCTTTCTCTCCTGGTCCCCAGTTCAAGGACAAAGGTTATCATTCGGGGCAACTCTGACCAGCCCCTAGAGCACTATTTTACCTGACCTCTGGCCTCCTCTTCTGTCACTCTTTCCTCATAGTATCTAAAACTCCAATGCCCCTGCTGGGATGGGGTTTACTATCTCAACTAAAAGCTCAAGTTCTCCTCCCCACCAGGCTGCCTCCTCCTTCAGGAACAAATAGATTCCACAATGTGGACTGATGAAATGAGTGTAGGGCGAGCCTAGATGGCCCTCCCTATTCAAATAAAACTCAAAAATCCCTCACAGTTTCCACACCCAAAACAATATTCCCTCAAGCCCCTCTGAGGAATAATAAAGCCTTATGCCTATCATAAATTCCTTAAAAAAAAGGGCTACTAATTGATTGCCCCAGCCCTATAATAAATTTTAAATTCTTATAAAAGTTAATTTTAAAATACAAGTTACAAAGTAAACAACTAAAAAAGATATAAATAGGTATTAAATGTATTTTTTAAAAGTTAAAGGAGAAAGGAATGATTTTGTAAATAAAAAAATGATCCAATAAAGAAAGGTTTGTCCTAAAGATTGTTTCAAATAGGAAGGATATAGACAGGCCATCAAAGGTTTTAGTATGCAATATAAAGGTCTGAGTAAGTTTTAAAAATATGTAATAAAAAGCTTCAATGTATAATAAAGTTAAAGTTAAGTGTAATCTAAGAGTTGCCTAAAAGATTTTTAGGGTCATATCAAACTAAAATCAAATTCTCTATGTCTATAAAATAACAAGGTTATCTTAATATTGTTCTGCTCTGAGTAACATCTACAAAAAACTGTTACAGAAAAAGACTTTATCAAAGAAATTATTTGTTTTCTGCTGATCTTGTCAAGCTTTAAGTACTACTAAATCAGAGCTCATTCACATATTTGCTTATGTGTCTTAAATGACCACCTTGTTACAGTGTTATGTTATAGTTTATCTAAATATGGTACAAACATTTACAAAGTTAAAAGTGTCAATTCATATAAAATAATGAGCTAAAGCTCTCTTTTATCCAAGAGTGTTACATTTAAATCCTGACAGCCCCTGCCTCCCACAGGTCACTTACCTAGGTGAGGCCTTAAAGGGACAGACTCACTCCCTGAGTCATGAGTGCATCAACCCAATATTCTGTTTCCCTCCCCCTATACCATAAGCAGCTTACAACTTTCTTGGGAGTTACAGGATTTTGCAAAATTTAGATCTGTAGGTATGCAGTCCCTTAGCAGACACCTTTTTATGCTCCTCCTAATATTCCTATTTGGGTCTAAAATAATGTATGGCCACCCATTTCTCTTAGAAAACTTGCCTCCAACAGACTCTGCTCCTCTGGCTGACTACCTGCCTTCTCAGGGAACTTCTCAGAGAGCATGCAGACCAGATCCTGCCCTACCTTATAACAATTTCTATTAAACCAGGGGATCTTGTTCTCCTAAAAGGATCTTCTATCCTCTCCAATGGGACTTTGGTGGACCAGCCCTCATCTGGCATCTAATGACACCTGCTGCTGTCAAGCTCTCTAGGATCCCCCAATGGCAGCACCTCTCAAGGAACAGTTAAAAAAATGGAAAAGGAAATTGGAGGACTCTTGAAATTGTCTAGGGAACAACATTTCACAGTGGTTCTCCTGGCCAATGACCATCCTAATGCCTATGTTTCTTGTTCTCCTATTCTTAAGCTTCCTCCCATGTATCATACTACATGTCTGTTATTGCTAATCAAAAGTTTAACCAGTTGTGCCTCCAGGGATATCAATCTCTCCAAAACCATTCAGAGGACTGCTATGATGGCCCCCACCAGGCACAGGAGCCTGAGGATCCTGCCCCATACAATGTCCCCCACCAGCCAGAAGCAGCCAGAAGATCAAACTGCGCCCCAATACCCAGCCCTTTTCTTTTCCCTCTCTCTTTAAGAAACAAAAAATGGGGGAATGATAAGAACTGCCCCTTGCCACCATTCTGCAGCCTGAGCCTCAGCTGGTCTCATCCCTTGCAGAACAAAGCCTACTGTCCCTTATCTCCTGCCACCTTCCTTTGCCCCCTGCCAGTCCTTGCTTTCTCCCAAATGCTACCTAAAGCCATACCCGTTGAGAGAAGCTGCTGCACCATTTTTTCGCAGCCAGCCAGTCTGCTTATTTACTTTTGGACATGAGATACCTCTTGTGAGCCTCCTTTGTGTGCGGTGTGTGGCATTTTCCTAAAAGGGATGAGACTTGCTTACCTGCACATGGGTTAGCCAGTATTGGCTGATCCAAAATGACCTTATCCAGAATGACTGGGATCTCACTCATCCTCCAGCACATCGACCTGGATAAGTTCTCCAGATCAGGGCACAGCAGTGACAGAAAGGATGCACAAACCTGCAAATGCTACTTAGGATAATAAACCACAAATAGGATTGAATTGTACAGTCTACACTGGCACTGTGCTAAGTTCTGTTCATATAGTATCCATTTACTGCAATTACCATCCTGATTTGTGGATGAGAACTGAGGCTTAGAAAGGGCATACATTTAGTGTTTGAGAGAGTAGGCATGGAATTCAACTATCTCCCTCTGGAGCCCATGTATCTATTTAGCCTCTACAACACACTGTTGGCATTCAGTTCACACTCCCATAGAGTAGAGGGCATCAGTTTCCTAAATGATCTTTTTTATAAATAGATCTCCTCCCACAGCTGGCTAATAATGGGAGTAAGCATTTGTAGAGACAATTTTGTATTCTAATTACTCTTTGCTCTGGTGTACTTCACCAGTATAGGTTCACCTCTGTTCCCCAGTACTGACTCAGTGGGTATCCACTGGCAGATCCTTCCAACCTACGCTTCTTGGGTTTGTGAATTGTTGTTGAGTGATGAGGTAAAGGGGTTTTAAAAAGAGATTGCCTGAGTGTGAATTCTGCAGAGGATACTTGGGCCACCATGGTGGTAGTGGGAGGTACGAGGGAAGATACTAAGAAAAGCAAGGTGATCCCAAGAGAAGTGAAGAAAGGTTATAAATTTCATTTCTCCCCTGATCTCTAAAAGCAACCACAGGAGCTTGTTCAGAGGGAAATATGACTTGGTTTGGCTTCAGGAAGAAATGTGTGTTAGAACACAGTGAATTGAGGCACAGGATTTAGTGTAGTTGACATGTGGTTTTGGAGCATGGTGTTGTCATTTACTATCAGTGTGATCCTGGACAAATGTCTTTTTCTCCCTAAATCTTTCTAAAGTCCATTTACCTCATCACACGACAACATTTCACAAACTCAAGCCACCTATAAACTTCATGGCCAGCTCTTCATTCATGCATCTTTGAAAGGCAGACTCATAAAAGAGGCCAGCTGAGCTTCTGGTTCTAAAAGTCTCCTAGTCTGTTTTTACTTGGCCTCACAGGTTTAAAAAGTTTTGGTTAAAATTATGACTGTTGACATAACCTTTATGGATTATCCCTCAGATTCTTGAGGAGACTTCAGTCATCCTTATGCCCTTTTTCTTTCACCTACATGATAATTAATAGCTTGGCTGGTCCTAAGGCTCACCCAGCAATGACTGCATTTGGGATTCAAGCTTCTAGCTGCTAAGTAAAAAGTTTTTGTTTCCCTTCAGATAAGCCCCTCACCAAACCCTTTCAGATCAAATGCCAAGGTGCTTGTTCTACCATGCAGACAAGAAACATTTGAATGGCAGAACTTAGAGGACTCGAGTTGCTCATATGTAGCTGCCAGGCTTGGTGTAGAGTGTGTGGCGTGAACTAAGGGAGCCAGTCAATAAGAAGATTGCTGAGGGCAGGTAGAAAGCACAGGATCAGGTCATACCAGCCTGACCTAGTGGAACCACAGATGCCACCCTCAGAGCAGATCCCTCAGACATGGCCTGTATTTCTGTTCGGTTCTACAAACATTTGCGGTAGCTCGGTTTGTTGTTTAGGCTCTGTACTAGATTCTAGGGACAGAAAGCTAAATGAGAAAAGACCCCTGCACTTAAGTAGCTTATAGTCTAGGATGAAGGGAAGACCTTTAGCAAGAGAGGAATGTCTAGGGTACTGGCTATCATTCCCACTGAGAGCCCTATGGCTTTTTCCTACTAAGCTGTGGATGTTGACTCTTGCACTAAGATGTAAAGGCCACTGTTTCAGGAGATCAGTCTCCTCACTAGGTCAGCAGGAGTTTTCAAAAACAATACCTAATCTTCTACCCTTCATTCCATTAGGATACCCCTTAGTCTTGCTCAGTTGTGAGGAAATTCATGCTAGGCAGGAAGTCACAGAACACTTTAGTTGTGGCCAGGCTTTCTCTCAGTGGAGTCTTGGCTGAGCCCACTGATAGAAGAAGTGAAGAACAGACAGGTTTTTGCTATTTACATAGGTTTTTCTTTTTCATTGTCTCTTCAAGAGCTGTGGGGTGTGTTCCAAACTCTCTGTTCTGCTCTCTCAGATCTTAGTCTGCTGGGAAGAGCTCCAGGGAGGAGGCTGGCATTTGCTTTTCTCTAAGAATTTCTTCTGACCAACAATCGAACTTTCTCATGGTTCCATAATTGAGCCTGGGGATACATAGACACTGACAGGCTCCTACTGGGTTGCCTTGCAGCATTGTTAGGGAGAAACACTTAAACTGCAAGACATTGCAATAAGTGTTATCCTAAGGCTTGAGTAAAGTGTCATTCCCTCTCTAGAAATGTCCTTCAGTTGAAAACTAGTTTTCCTTTAAGACCTTGTTCAAAAGCATCCTGTCCAGGAAATCCCCTTGGTTACTTTATGAAGAGTTGGCTGCTTTATCCTTCGCTATTGCTTCATTCAAACTTCTAAGACAGCACAGGTAGCAATGTCTTACAGTTTTATCCATGCCTGTGTCTTTTGTCCTATGTGATGTAATCCTTGTATGCTATTGTGACTATGTTTCCCAGTCTAGTGTAATGGGTCCCTGGCAGGTGTTCAGTCTGTTTCCTGGAAGATTATGGGAGGAAAGCCATCATGAGTAAGACCCAATTGTGTCTTTACTGAAGACCTAGTGCAGAAGGTGGGCTGAGGCTGGAATATTGGGTTAACATAAAGCTCAGCACATTCATAGAACTCTGACCTACAGGGCATATGAGCTGAATTACTCAATTCAGCACAAGAGAAGTGAAACTCAAACATTAGCCAAAATGTATGTGTAGTACTATGTGGGGAAAAAGCCTGTCACCAGCAAAAACCAATGCTTGCATATCCCTTCAGAGATCTTACTGCTTTAGCCTCAGAACAGCTCAGAGCCTATGCTGGCCCGGGTCTCCATAACTAACATCTTCCAGGGATAATTTGAGGTAAATTTTGTGGCACTGGAGACTAATGATCAGAATCTATTATTTGAGTTTTGAGATCTAAAATCCTGATCATTGTTTTTTATTCACCTAAAGGAAGCAGAGTGGAACTGAGCAAAATGCAAATTTGTAAAGATGAGCTCCCTGGATGATATTTAGGCGATCAAGTCATAGAAATGTGTATGTATATATATATCTTTATGTGTCTATCAGACACACATAGTTCAAACCACTATTGGGGAGTACTTCAATTCTACCACCAAAAGCCATTTAAAATGCAGCTAAAAGAAGCCTTCTCATGACCTTTTCACTTGTTCTTAGCACTGTATCAAGAATAAATGCAGCTGCTCCTTGACATAAGATTGGGTTATGTGCTGATAAACTCATTGTAAGTTTAAAATGCCATAAGTAAAAAAATGCATTTAATACTTCTGACATACTCAACATCATCTTTTAGCAACATGTGTACTGCACAAATGTTGGGCGCTTTCCCTTGTGATTGTGTGCTTGCTGCTGTGGCCAGCATCAAGAGAATATCATATTGCATATCTCTTTCCCAGGAAAAGATCAAAACTCACAGTGTGAGTCAAAATAAATCCTTCTCCCTTCAGTTATTTATGACAGGTAATGAAAAGTCTAACACAGACAAGTCCTCAATGGTAGCACTGAAAATTGTCAAGACCACATAGGCTTGAGGAGAAACCCGGATTAGAAATCATGTCTGTTAGCCTACCAAGCCTGGTTTCTTCACCAAGTCACATATCCAGAGTTCATTTTATGCAAAAGAAATTTGAACTTTTCCTGGTTTCTATCGGACAGGGTCTATGTTGAGTAGGTTGGAGGACATCTGACAAGATAAGGTTCTCAGACTGCCTTGGTTTGATTTCTTGTTCAGCTGTGTCTCTGATCCGTGGGTTGGTATGGGGTTTAGGAATCATAAATGTCTTTTCCATAGGCCAACTCCTTTTCCTGAAGCTATCTGGAGGGCATATCCATTTTGCTATGGTATTTCCATATGGACCACATTTTAGCAACTAAAAAAATTTCTTTAATGAATTGGCCCAACAGCAGTATCTTCTTTTCATAGTATTTAAAATGCTCTAAATTCTAAACATTTCCCTGGTAGGAGCTCCTTTAATTCCTTTAAAAAGACAATTTTAACTTTGTCATCTCCAAAAATTCTGGACTGTAGCTCCTTTCTCTGCAGTTTCAAAGCATGGGGGGAATTCTACAGCCACCTACTACATCTCTGATACTCTCTCTATTTCAGAAGAGGGAAAATGAGTCCCAGATATCAGTGTTGGCTTCTTCAAGATCCCTGTAGGTTTTCTTTTGTGGGGAGAGAGGGGAACATTCAGAAGCACACATAGGGAGGAGAGGTATTGAGGTTCTAAATAAGAGTCCATCTGTAGTTTCTCAGAGTTCCATATGTGTGTCTAAGGGAAGCCCCATCATCATGTCCACTGTGCTCTTACCACTACAATTAACCATCTCTTCCCTCATTGCCTTGTCTCTAAGTAGAAGTCTCTGTTTAAGAAAATCTCCCCCCTTGATTTTTCTCTCACTGCCCTTGTTCCTTTCTCTCTGCTTTCTGAATATTGAGCCCCCATATTCCAGTTTCATCTCTGCACCTGGTCTCTTATGTTTGGAAAATTTCTGGGACCCCAAGCTTCCCTTTCAAGTTTTGTTGCGTTTTTCTGTGGTGCTTTAGTTCAGCTACCCCTTCAACTTTGGTTCTTTGAGGGAGTGTTCCGAGCCTTTCAGAACTTAGTCCTTCTAAGTCAGTACTTTCCCTCCATGTCCAATGCCATAGCCTGAGAATAAGAGTTGAGCACACCCTCTGTGGCAGGCATAGCCAGCTATGTGTCAGGAGCTCATACTCCTCTTCCAGGATATAGAATTATAAGAAAGTTGTTTCCAACAAAGGATTATGTTTCTAGCCCTTTGGTTTCCAAGTAAAGTTGTTGAATATTTCTTTCCAATGCAATGTGATCTGTGTCACTTCTATGTTGGAGCTGTTAAAAAGTGGCCATTTCTTTTTCACTACTCCCCAGCTAAAGGGTATAAGGGAGGGTGGAGCCAGAGGGCAGGGACCTGGGGCATTAATCACTACTCACTACCATGAACACTAGCATTGGGGTTTAATGAACAAGAATTAAACTCTAACATTTAAGCTACTTTACTTGAGTTTGGGACTTATCTCTTACAACAAAGGGCTTTCCCCTGACATGTCCCCAGTTTGACCACCTCTAGATGTTGGACCTTCATGTACCTAGTTAAAGCCTAGGCAATGTCTTACTCCAGGGCTCCTGTGGTATCATGTAATTCAGTCCTGCTGATTTACCTCAGTCTTACCACTTACTGTCTGGGATGAGTAGAGCATGTTCCTTAACTAGTTCAAGTCTCAGCCAACCCATGAATTCATAAAAAGGACAATAATAACATCTACCTCTGATGATGCCAGGCATGCCTAGTGTTTAGTACAGAAACGCAGGACATGTTGTTGTATTAACACTTGTTTTTGAGCACTGAGGTCTTTTCTTTGAGTCAGCTTTGATCTAGAACTTCAGGTTTTAACACAGGCTCTAAACACTGAATGGTATTCACATCATTTCTCAACTGCTTTTCATTAGAAAAAAGCAACTTGTGTGCATACTCAACACTTCTGGGCACTGACCGTGTGCCCCCTTCCTCCAACACGCCAAGCAATTCTCTAATTTTCTATAGACACCAACTGGGCATCCTACAAGTCAATTTGGATCTGACACTATCTACCTGGGGTTAGTGCATGTCTCCTGGCTTAAGGGCACAGTCCCACAAAACTGCCTTTTGCCATCTTCAAATACCACGTATAAGTGTCAGGTCTTCATGCTATCCACAATGTCTATCCAATTTAGCTATACTTTTGTGGTAACCACAAACCTCCATAAGTTTGATCATTTGCTAGAACAGCTCACAGAATTTACTAGATCACTAATTTATTATAAAAAGATCCAACTCAGGAAAAGCCAGATAGAAGAGATGTTTGTGGCAAGGTATGAGGAAGGGGCACAGAGATTCAATGCCTCTCCAGGCCAACTACCTTCCAGACCCATGGTCATCAACCTAGTAGGTCTCAAGATCATCATTTTGAGTTTTTATGGAGGCTCCATTACATAAGCATGACTGATTAAAGTATTGGCTATTAGTGATTAAGTCAACCTCCTGTCCTTTTCCCTTCCTTAGAGGTCATAGAAGTGGGATTTCAAGTTCCAATCCTCTAAGCAAACAATTGGTTCCTCTGGCAATCAGCTTCCAGGCTGCAAAAGTCACCTTATTAACATAAATTCATAATCCATAACTTCTTTTACTTGGGCAGTGAACTAGAATTTCACTTATTCTTTTAAGTTATTTTTATTTTCTTTCTGTTTGCCTTCTGGGAGCTTATTATTAAGTCTCAGTTGTTGTTCAGCCCAAGTGTCACACTGGTTTTCCTCATGAAAATATAATTTCTTTGTATTCTTTTCACCACACTTCTCAAACTAGGAAAAGTGACACTGTACAAAAGAAAGCAGAAACAGAGGATTTATTCCTGAAATGCAAATTTTACTCAAGTTTACTAATGTCAAAATAAGTATGGATAGATTATAGAGTTTAAGGCAAAAATTATTTATTTTTAATTATTCATTCTTCTTGATCTTTCTTGGAAATTGAAGCACTTTTCTAAAACCTATAGTGCCTCTTGCTATGAAGCAAGTTAATTTTTGTCCCCCATTCAAACCCTGTGATTTAGACTTCCTGTCCCTATTTCGCTGCACCTACCTTATGCCTGGAGAATTATGTTACTTTTGTTTTCTTTTTGCTTCTCTGGTGTGGATAGTTAAGATATCACACACAAAGTAATTGTAAATAATTTAATTTGGTAGTGAAATGGGGAAATCATTCTTAAATAACAGCAAATCTGGAATATTTAAGAAAAATTGTTCACATTTTTATTATAGATTAGAGAAAATAAATAGAAAATTCAAATAGTCAAAAATCTGCCCAACTCATAATAAATATTACCAATAAAATTAATCAATGAAAAGTAAAACTGCACATGGTCAAATTTATATATGAAAAATCTGTCCTAGGAAAGTTAGAATCAATAATAATAATTGTCATAAAGGAAAACTCAAACCTATGGAAGTTGTAGACAAAATTGTGGACAAAAGCTAATCTATAAATAAAATTTTTGTTCTAACCAGACAAAAGCAAAGACTTGAGGTGGATGAAAATTTATTTGAATATGGTGAACATAAAAATAGATAATAATGGAAGTGACTTAGCAACATTCATAGGAATTGACTAAAGAAAGTGGCTTAACACATTTGACTCTTGAAATCCAATCAGTTTTGGAATAATGTTGACATTATGTGCATTTTTATTAATGAATCAATAAACCTTAACTTAAAATGTTTCTTTTACTAATGAGAATTTAAATATTCCCAGAACCAAAAACTTGGGACTTTGAAAGTGTTCAGTGGGTCAAAACAGCAAATATGGTTGATGTACTTTCTTTTTTTTTCTTCTTCTTTTACTTTGTTTTTATTTTTGGTTTTATTTATTTATTTATTAGCATATTATAGTTGTAACAGGAATACTTTTGTGATATTTTCAAAAGTACTTATGGTATATCTTATTAAGATTCACCCCCCTCTGTCTTTCTCCTTTATCTCCCTTCCCCCCTCCTTAGAACAGTTTCAACAGGTCTCATTATTCCATTTTCATACATGAATACATAGTACTTCCACCATATTCACACTCCTTCACTCTTTCAACGTACATTCTGTACAAGTATGAATAGGAAACATTGAAACCTGCTGAAGTAACCATAAGAAAGGAAAATGTATAGGAGGGAGAAAAATGCAGGGGATGAACCAATTTGGGGTAGTATGTGTGTATCTATCTATCTATCTATCTATATGTATGTTACAATGAAATCTCCCATATAACTGCCATAAACTAATAAAAATGTTCTTTTTTAATAAATGAAGGACAGGCAAATGAAACAGTTCTTGTCCAGAGGTAAATACCAGTGGGAGGGGGGAGGGCATAATGAAAAGGTGAAGGAGAGCCAATATGATGAAAATATTTCATATTCATGTATGAAAATAGAGCAATCAAATTGTTGAAATTGTTCAGGGTAGGGGATAAACAAGAAAGATGGAGGGGTGAATCTAATTAAGATATATTGTAATCACTTATGTAAATATCACAATGTATCCCCTATACAGCTATAATATGCTAAAAATAAAAAGAAAACATGATAATTCACAAATATATTAAAACTAATCATACAGTTGAACAACCATTGGGTCAAAGAAGAAATAAAAAAGGAGAAATTAGGAAATAACCTGGAGAAAGATGAAAATTAAAATTCACCATATCAAAGCTTAGAGAATGCAGCAAAAGCAGTGCTAAGAGCAAGTTTATAGCAATGAAGATGTATGCTAAAAATATCATTTTGCATTTGCTTTGTGGTTAAGGATGTTGAGAATTTCTTCACTTTTATTGGTCATTTGAACTTCTTTTGAAAACCGTTCTGTTCATTCACCCTTTTGATTGGGTTACTTTTTCCTTTGTTGTTTAATTTTTTGAACTGTTTATATGTTATGGATATTAATTCTTCATCAGATAACTAACTTCAAAAGATTTTCTTCCATTCTTTTTTTTTTACTGTTTTATTATTCATATGTGCATACTCTCCCATTCTTAAAAAAAAAAAAAAAAAAAAAAAAAAACAGTGTGCCAGCAGGCATGGTAACTCATCTCTGTAACTCCAGATACTCAGGAGACAGAGATAAGGAGGATCAAGGTTTGAGGCCAGTCTGGGAAAAAAATTATTGAGAGCCCCATCTCAACCAACAAGCCAGGTGTGGTGTGATGCGTGGCTGTGATACTAGTTACATGGGAGGTATTGGTAGGTGGAATGTTGTCTGAGATTGGCCCTAGGCAAAAACATGAGGCCCTACATGAAAAATAACTGAAAAGCAAAAAGGGCAGGAGGCGTGGCTCAAGCAGTAGTGTTCCTGTCTAGCAAGCTCAAGGTCATGAGTTCAAAAACCTCAGGACTGCATCAATCTCTATATCTATCTATCTGTCCATCCATCCATCACCAAAGTATTCTGAACTTTTGGCTTGCATATGAATGTCATCCAGTAAAAGTTAATTCATAACACTCCTGTGCTTCTCTGTGCCAAGTACTGTGCAATGAAATTCACATCTAATGGTTCATAACTCCTTTGGACAACCTGCGTGATAGGTATTAGCATCTCTCTTTTGCTTTTGTGGAAGCTTTTTATCCAAGCAGGTCCTATAAGTCATTTGGAAAGGCCCAACTTCTTGTAGGTTTGTCTCCCAAGAACTCTTTATGTTCTGCCTCACTTTCACCCACAGGGCAACCATCTTGGGACAGCTCAAAACCTTTGGAAAATTGTTCACATTCATTGCCTCAATTTCTTTAATAAGTTGTGGTATATTTCAGTATTATTCCCAATAATTTGTTCTTATCCCTGTACAAAGGTTATAAAGTTATGCTAATTGCCATGCGACTTCTTGCAGAATCTCCTTGTGTGAGGGATTAACTTCCCTGCCTCACTGATATCTTGGTCATGATGTATTTTATCCAAAGAACATCACCAGAAGTGACTCCATGCTTCACCCAAACAGAAAGGTGAAGAATCAGCCATGATTTTGCCATTGCTCATTTCCCTGTTTCCATCTTCAGCACTACTTACATTTTGGGCAGTTAAGTCTTGTTGAGGGTAGTGATGGGGATAGACATCTGTCCTGTGCATTAGAGGATGCTTAGCAGCATCTGGCTTGTACTCACCAGGTGCCAGTGGTATCCTTCTCTCATTTGTAACCACCAAAGTTGTCTAAGATGTACCCTGGGGGTGAAGTCCTCCCTCTTTGAAAACTACTGCTTTATCACAAGAATGGCAGGTCCCATAGGTATTGTTCCACTTTCCTTGATTTTAGAATTAAAAAAATAATTATGGTGATCAAAGCTATTACATGGAGATGACCCACAATTACATGTAACATGTGTGAGAAACAAATCTTTTCTCATGTAAGTCTCTGAGAGTTTAGGGTTGTTTGTTAGTACAACTTAACCTAGTGAAATCTGACAAATACAGAAATGTGTTAGAAGAAAGAGCAAGGCACATTAGAGATATTCATACCTTATTTTGCAAAAGTTAAAAATAAAGCATATTTTATGATGGTTAACAAACCATTAACTAATCGCTATTATTAATATTAAGAGTCTATTAAATAGACACGGTAACATTTATGCATTGTGTAGGATTCTACTCTCATGGCGTTAATGAGTTGAGAGAAGGACTAGTTTTCTGCTTATAATTAGTTGGTTATTTGTACCTTAGATGTCAATGGGGACAAAATGCATCTGGGGAGCAAGGGTAGTGATAACAGGAGTTCTTGGGGACCTCTGGAAGGTACTTTTCCATTGGTAAGAAGTGGAGCTTGCACCTGGCTGCAGCTATCTGGGGCCACATTTCTTAGAAGCATGAGAATCTTACCAAGAGGAGACTTTAGAAAAAGGACTACGAAAGATCAATTTCTCTGGAGAACTCATTGGGATGTTCTCAACAGGAAAAGCCTGGTTTTGTCATGTTGGGAATTGAAGTCTTAATCTGGGTGTATTCGTCTTTCAGGGAAAGGCAGTGCCATATGGTGATTAAGAGTAAGGATTTGGGAGACAGGCAATTCTTTTCCAGGTGGATAAGCTCAGTTGCTTGAACTCTCCATGCCTAGGTTTTCTCATCCAAAAATGTAGATCATAATGAGGTTATTTCACAGGTTAGTTGTTGGATTGAATGAAATAACTTATGTACATTGACTTACACTGATGCTACATTGAGCACCTGGTGTATGTCCAATAAATGCTGGTTGCTATTATTCATCTTCATTTGAAAATGGGAATAAAGGAATAATATGAGTATTCACCTTACAGAAGTATTGTAAAGACTGGCTCAATTAATACATAAAAAGTGACCAGAACAGTGCCAGTGCCTCAGAGCTTGCCATATAAATAATAAATAGTCCTTCATCTTCTTCTTCTTCCCCTTCTTCGTTCTTCCTCCTCCTCCTCCTTCTTCTTTCTTCGCCTCTTCCTCTTCCTCCTCTTTCTTCTTTTCCTCCCCCTGCTCCTTACTATTTTAGGGAAAATTACCAAATTTTAAAATTTAGACACAGCACTAAATTTCAAAACTGCTGTCATTTAAGTATTTTATATGAATACCCTGTGTATTAATGTTTGGTTTGTTAAATACAGGACAGTAGTATATATGTACAGAACAACTTTCTTACAAAAAAAACAGAACACTAAAACTTCACACATGCTACCCTTGTTTCTGCATGTCAGTGTTTTAATGGCTTTCTTTAAGGACATAAATAAATGCCATGGGTGTCCACTGAGTCGCTGGTGCTTTTAAAGGAAGTGGGCACTGTTTTTTTTGTTTTTTATAACAGAGAAGACAGAAGCTTAGGAAAATGCTGGGTTGGAAAATTATAGAATATTGGGTATGACCTGGAAGGGAACTGAAAGTTCTTTTATTTCAAACTCCTAATTTTATGCATGGCTCAAAGAAGTTCATTAACGTGCCCAAGGTCAGGCAATTATCAAATGGGAGAACAGGGCACAATGATAGGCCGGTGCTCACTGGTGATTAGTTATCTGCTTTGAGGAGCTGTGACTACAGGTCAGCTTGGTACTCCAACCAGTCTCAACCCCTAGAGTCCTTTCAGATTCTAAGAGAGCTGGTCAGTGGACTGTTTAGGCACAGAGGGGCCCCTAAACATGACCAAGCATTTTCCTTTGGTCTTTGGGCATCTGCAGAATGTAGAGAGAATAACACTGTCCCTACTCCTGCCTATATTTCTCCCAATTATTACTGAGGCATAATTTACACACAATAGTCTTTGCTAGTATATAATGCTTTGAGTTTTGACAAATGCATACAGTCATGTGCTGTCACTAAAATCTAGATAGAGAATAACCCCCCAAATATCCTACTAATTATTCTCTGTCTTAATCTTAATCTTGCCTTCCAGCATATCATAGAAATGGAACTATACATTATGTGGCCTTTTGAGTCTGGCTCTTTCACTTAGCATAACGACTTTGAGATTTGTCCTTAGCTGTGTTCTTACTGTTTTCAGAACTGTGGGTAAGTTTTTTAGGCTCTTCTCTCCCCAGTGTCCTCATATATAAAATGGACATAATACCTAACTTGCATTCATGCAATTCTGGTTAGGAAGAAGGAATACACTCAGGTGTATTCTTATACATTAATGTATACATTAGGTATAAGGAAAAAAGCATGTGTAAGTTTCCTTATTATTCTGGTTATAAAGTTGCCCTTTGAAGAGATTCCAGGTAGAAAGGCAATCCTATTTGCAGTATAAACCTTTGTTCCTCTGCTGAGCAGGGCAGGATCCAGCAACACTGTTAAACTCTTCCCCAGCTAACAGGCTGTACAAGCTGGTTCCAAGGCTCAAAATCTAACAGAAAACACTCACCCAATAGGGACTGTCACGAGGGTATATAGATCTCTGGCATATTGCCCCTGCCATACCACTTCCCCGAGGTGTGGAGAAGCCTAACCTGTCTGAGAAATACTTTGTTCTATTTGGATAAAGACATTTTTCAAAACAAAACCAACGATCCTGCTAATAATTCATAATAGTAATTGTATTGTGGAAAAAATAGGATTATCTAACATACGGAGCACCAAACAGTTTGACAAGAAGATAGGGCTTCTTTTGGCTCAATATGTACAGGGAGGAGAGTGAAATCCAGATTTGCATTTTCTTCTGTGTGCTATGTGATTCTGAGCTATAGAAGACATATGAGCAACATATATTCCTTGGGCATTTTTGTCTGGGTGGAGAGCATGGGAGACACTAGTCTTTCATTCTGCTTTCCAATTCAAAGACATGTGCCTGGCAGACCAACAACACAGGTGAAAACACCATGCATAGCTACAGGAGGAGAAAAACCTGGATTGCTGGATGCTATAAATGGCCCTGCCATTAATTGTGGGACTTTGTCTAACGCATGAAAGAGGGGGCTGTGGTAAATTATTTTGAAGGTTACCCCATGAAGGTCAGAGCCATTGACTCCCAGATTTCAGTACCAGCACATGGGAAGCAGAAAGCAACTACCCAAAGCTTTCAAGTGAAATCCTTCAGAGAAGCTCACTCTTTCCAGCACTAGTTGAATAAGATTCCAATAAACATATTGCTGAAATGTTTGTTTCCGGGTGTCATTTTAGACTGCAAGTAGCTAAAACAGATCTGGCTCCTATATATAGATACTGCATTTGGTTTTGTGAGGGTTTTATTACTACACTCTTTGGCTGACTCCCAGCTGAGCTTTTCCCTCAAGGGATCAGATTTTGGAATTAGAAAGTCAAAGAGGATCAGCGACCATATTAAGAGGTCTCTTTCTTTCTCTCTTCCTCTGGTAATTTTGCAGGTGGACACCAGCATGTACTGACTCTTCTCTTTGCTCAAAGCCTCCAAATAATGATGGCAATGCTACTGGGAACTAACCAGCCCCACCATGGCAGTAAATACAAGCAAAATACCCCTGATATCCTGGGCTTAAAAGAAACATCATATAATTTGGGTGGAAATCAAGTGCAGATGATCACAAACAGCCCAAAGTAGATAAGAGGACCTTTATGGATAGAACAAAGAAAGGGGCTCTTAAGGGTGTTTTGTTAGGGGGAGGGTGGGTAGGTTTCTGAATTTTATTCATGCATTCTCCAGAAGATATGCTAGGAACACAAAGGTGAAAGAAAGAAGGTGGAGGTGGGTATCAGAGGAGGAAATAGAGAGAGGGAGGAGGAGGGAATAAGGGTTTCCTTCAGGACATAACGCCTTGTAATATGATTTTTTAAAATGTGTCTCATCATTAAGAGACAGTCCCTCTACTGAGTGTCCTTTGTTTTCTCTGCCCCATTTTATAGTGTCTCCCTTCACCTGCCTCTGTGATTTTTCTATGTTTACCCATTATGGATCTAACTGCCTTCCTGGTCTCCATATTTTATGTGCCTCACCACCTCTTTCTCTTTTTTTCTGCCCCCCCACTCCAGTTCATTTTTCTCTCTCCTCTCACTACTTCTCTCTTTCAGTCCCTTCCCCTCCCAGACTCTTCTCTTTTTTCTAGTACTCCTGTCCTCCCTCTTCCATTTCTCTCCTTTCCCCTTCCATCCTCCCTCCCTCTCACCTCCCTCCCTTCCCCTTTCCCCTTTCTTTCCTCTCTCCTCCCTCTTCCTTCCCTTCTCTTTTCCCTCGTCCCTCTCTGCTCTTTACCCCTTGTCCTCTCTCTCCACTTTCCCATCTCCTCATCCCCTTTTCTTCCGCCTCTCTCTTTCCTCTTTTCCTTTTTCCTCCCTCTCCCTCTCAGTCCTGGTCCTTGTTTATCTGTAAGCTCCAATTTCTTGCCTTATAGATTTACCTGCAGAACAAGACACCGCTCCTCTTGCAAAAACTGTTTAAGAAATCCATATCCTCTCCCTTCATTCTTTGGGCATTTCAGAAATGATATTCCTCCCCCAAACTACCCCCGTCAAAATAAAATGAATTCAGCCAGCTCCTGCTGCGTGTCCTTAAATTCATTCCCTCTAGCTTTGCTGGTTTGAAAGCCTGTACCCTAGAAGGGGCCTCCTGCATTTGCTGGCAACCCTGCTCGAGTCTGATCGCCACAGATAGTGCTTTGGAGTGAAAAAAAAGGGGGAAAAACCCTCTCGTTGGAGATTTCAAAACAGATTCTACCAGCTTTCAAATCTGTGCACTTGCGGAGTGACAGGGTTTGAGAGAGAGGGGTTGAGGACTTGGGGTGTGGGTGTTTGTCATAAACAAATAAGCAACTGAATTTATATATGTATAAATTTGGGCTTCCCTTGGCATGTTTGGTGTCTTTCTCCCTGGCATCGAGGGTGGGTGCTGTGTAAGTCTGACTTCTTTCACACTTTTGCTCGGGTTCAGTGTGTGTGTGTGTGTGTGTGTGTGTGATGGAATTGAGGAGGGGGTGCTGTGTTTTTGATCTGATTCACTTGACAGATTATTTGAATCCAGCCCACCTTTCCGCACATGTCAAACAGATGGGATCATTGTTAAAAGCCTTGAGAGCCGGGCTGAGCGGTGGGTAAGGCAGGGAGGGGAGGCAGGAGGGGCACCGAGGGGAGGGAGGGGCACCTTCCAGGAGCTTTGTGTTTTCACACATTGGAACTGACAGGAGCCCTCTTTCCGTGGGTGGGGGAGTGTTTGGGGGCATGGGGCTGATGAGGGGGATGGAAAGGGAGAGAGGTGGGGTGTTGGTGGGCAGGGTTATGATGTCACAGCCAAAGTTACAACAGGAGGAAAACACAGAAATGGTTCAACATTTTTTTTAAACTTTGGACTGCCAAGAGCTGAAGGAGAGTGGTGAGCAGAGGAATGAAGGGGAGAGAGAGAAACTAAACTGGAAGCTTGAGTTGTGTGTTGCCTCTTGAAACCTTATGAATGGATTACTAGCAGCTGAGAGCCAGGACAGACCTATAGGGGATGCGAGATCACTTACACACTAAAAGGGGGAGAAAAGCAGGCGGAATCCTCTTCCTTGCTGTATTATCCCTCCTTCCTGAAATGAATGGTAGGAATCCTTTTACTGAGGGTCCTTGGGATGGCATGGGGGAGGGGAAAGTTGACTTCTCTTTTTCTTACCTGAGTATCTTCCCCTTAAGACTCCTCTTCTCTCTCTCTCTGTCTCTCTGTCTGTCTGTCTCTTTCTTACTCCCTCTTCCTCTCTCCCTCCTTTTATTTTCTGACTTTCTGTACATGCTTCCCCCAGTCTCATTTTTTATTCTTCATCTGCTTCAGAGAAAAAAAAGAGAGAGAAAATTGAGTCAGAAAAGTGAAGGGAGCTTTTCTGAAGTGAAAGGAAATATAAAAGCGAAAGGGACAGTTGAGGACTGAGGGCTATCTGCTTAGTAATATCCACGTGCCTGAACTGATAGCTTCTCTGGGGACTTAGTTTGAGGCTCCAGTGGATACTACAAGGGAAAACAGGGCATGCTGGGGATGGGGTGCATAGCATACAGCATTTAAAAACAAATAAGTCAGTTACTGGCTGGGGTAGAGGAATTTAGAAGACAATGAGGAGACCCAAGGTGAAGGAGGCAGTGTGTGATCTTACTCCAAAGTGTGTGGGCTGCCTGTTTTAGATGAGGGCAACACAAGCAGTGATTTGAAAAGTACAAGTAATTTTTTCTTATTACTTGAAAGAAGAATCCAATGTATTTCTCTACCTGTTTTGTACCACCTGTGGTCAAGTACGCTTGTGTTGAGAATTCAGAACCACGTTGCATGTGTGTGTCTATGTGTAAGTGTGTGTGTTTGTGTACAGGCACATGCATGCAAAGGATGGGGACCCCTTGAGAAAGCTGGTGTCTAACATCTAGGCAAACATTAGAGGTTAAAAATCACAGTATTAATTCCCCCATCTTACCCATTCATTTCAAATGAATTGAAAAAAGCACTTGCTTGAGTTTAGAGATTCATTCTTGTAAATTACTTATTTTGAACATCTCATTTGTTTATTTGCTCATTCAGCATACAGTGACTTTTGTTAACTTTAGATTGAGAAACTCCTGAGAGAAAAAGATCTATGTATTACGAATGCATGGCATTTCCATTACTGCTTCTCATAGAAGGGTAACTGATTTCTCCTTTCCTCCAAAGTCCAATGTGAACAATGTGAAGTGAATCTAGGTATCATTCTTTTAAATCTGAAATGATTGATTGAAATCAGAAATAATACAGGCTTATGACAAAACAAAAGAAAGAGATGCAAGAGGTCCCTAAAAGGCTAGTGTGGGCTTATTAAGCAGGTCTATTCAAAACACATGTGTGTATGAGTGTGCATGTGTGTGTGCGAGAGAGAGAGAGAGAGAGAGAGAGAGAGAGAGAGAGAGAGAGAGAAAGAGAGAAAGAGAGAAACAGAGACAGAGAGACAGAGAGAGAGAACACCCAGGAAAAAAGAGTGCTCCAAAACGGCATTGATTGTTTGCTATTGATTGTGTAGGCTGCGGCTGCTGAAAGAGAAAGCCTGAGAGGTTTACTGGGGAAACCAAGAGCGGCAACTGTCCCTTGTGCCTCAGTGAGGTGGGGAGGTTTTTCAGGAAGAAGGAGGGCACAGGGAGTAGGTGGAGTGATGCACCAAACTTATTAGCTTTGACATCATCATTGTCTTTAGATGAAAAAAAAAAAAACAAGAAGATAATTACAGGCAGAGAGACAGGGAGAGAACGGGAGCAGGAGAAAACGGAGGGAACAGGTCCCTCGAAGTATATGCTCTTCTTTCTGTCCTTTTTTCCATCTTCCCAGGGACCCACAAGGCTCCTAGAAGGTGAAGTCAAGGACTCTCAGACTCCTTTGGTCAGGGGAACAGCAGACTGGCAACCCAGAGGAGAACTTTACAGAGACTTGCAACATACCAACAAGTTGGAAGGGGATAAGAAACCCTTCAACAATCAACAACCCCAAGCTCCAAGCTGAAGAGGTCATTCTAACCTGCACAGAACCACTGGAAGCTGGATGGGGACCTGGCTGAGAACATCTGGAGAGTGAAAGTTAAGTACTTGCTTGGGTTTTTGTGTCCCCAGATTCTTTTTACATTTTTAGACAATAAGCATCAAATTGTGTATCTCTATATAAAAGTTTTTCTAGGAATTTATTATAAGCTGAACATATTTTGGGTTAAGGGTGACAAAAAGAGAAAGTAACTCCTAGAGAAAGAAGAAAAAAAGAAAAATTTGAGAACAAGACTATTTTGAATGACTTCAGGTAGCAAGGGGTATGTATTTTTAAGTGTGTATTTGAGAGAATTTGGCTTATGTCATGCGCTTCTATTAAGAGGGGAGGGGTTACTGAAGAAGGAAGAAAAAGAAAAGAAACCTGAGCTCTTTGGGAGGAAATTCAAAGGCAGCAAGAGCAATTAACTTCATTTTTCAAAGACTAAAATAGAGCAAGAAGAGAGGTCAAGGGCGAAGGTGAGGGAAACACACACAGTGGGAGCTGCAGAGAAGCCACGCTGAGCTGGCATAGTTTCCAGCACAGGTAGCCAGGAGAGGCACTTTTTCAGGCTACTTGACAAAGTTTGGTTTGTGAATGAAACAGTTTCCCTGGTGACTGCAAATCCATTGCTACCTGTGTCTTCCTCCGCTCCCCATCATTCTGGTGTGGTACCCAGAAGTTGTCTTCTGGTTCTAAGGGAAGAGCTGAGGGAGGTATGATGTGTTTAAAGATTCTGAGAATGAGCCTGGTGATCCTGGCTGGGTGGGCATTCAATACTGCTGACTCTGAACTGGGCTGGACACACAAGAAATCCTTGACCCAGAGGGCATACCTAAATCAGGTGCTGTTGGAAGGAGAACGCTGTTGGCTGGGAGCCAAAGTTCGAAGACCCAGAGCTGCTCCCCAGCATCACCTCTTTGGGGTCTATCCCAGCAGACCTGGAAACTACCTGAGGCCCTATTCTGTGAGAGAGCAGGAAACCTATCATGCTGGACACAGTAAATCAGATACCAAGGGACAGTCTATGAGCCTTGTTCCCCAAGACCTTACTGAAAAGCCAGCAGGAGTGAGGAGGGAGGCAGAGCAGCCAGCTGCCCCATGGGTAGGGGATGGTCCTATTGGGCAATCTGAGCTGCTGAGAGATGATGACACTTATCTTGGCAACCGAGGATCCAAGGCGTCTCTAGGTGAGGCAGCAACTCCGGGAAGCTTAGCTACTGCTGCCTCCATTGCCACTACCTTCGCACACCTGGAGGATCCCAGAGCAGAGACTCAAAGGAAGGGCTGGGCCAAGTCCAGGCATCCTCACCAAGTGGTAAAGAGGCAGGCAGAAGATGTGCCTGGAGACCCCCACGTCTCTCCATCACGTTTTCAACCTTGGCCTAAGCACCCCCTTAAACACGGGGTTAGAAACAGTCCAATGGAGGACAGCATCCAAAATGGTGGAGGGGTCCCCAACTGGGAAGCAGAGACCTTTAACCCCCAAGGAGGATTGCCTGTCTTGTACTTCTCTGGGAGGCGGGAGCGGTTGCTGCTGCGTCCAGAAGTGCTGGCTGAGATTCCCCGGGAGGCGTTCACAGTGGAAGCATGGGTGAGGCCAGAGGGAGGCCAGAACAACCCAGCCATCATTGCAGGTAATAACCCACTCTTGGGTTTTTCTGAGGTACTGGGGGTGTGGCTGACTCCATTTCTGCTGGGGTTAAACATAGGGAGCAACAAGGGGGAAAGGGTCAGAACAGGAAAGCCAGGAAGAGTTGGCCAGGAAGGGGGAGGAGAAGGACCTTTATTTATTTGCAAGGCAGCATTTCTGGCACCATCAAGAAGACAGTAGCCTACTAACTATAACAGCATTTGCCCCATGTATTGATCTCATGTAGTTCTATACATTGTGCTTGCACTTAGGACTTGGCTTAGCTCTCTTACCTTCTTTAAAGGGAAAGGACTCTAGTTCTTTATCAAAGGGAAAAGGGTGTCACTTTTGTTTCTCTTGGTCCAGTATGGGTACCCAGGCAACTTTGAAATAGATGAGAGTCCAAGAACCTGAGTCATGCCCAGGCTGGTCCAGGCAGTGAAGGAACAAGGCTGCCAGGTGCACAGCCATTGGGTCCTGGCTTATTACTTGCTCTCTGAGCAGCTCTGGAGCCAGGCAGAAAGGCAGCACCTGTTCTACTTTCTGGGGTCCCTTTCACTTTGTCTCAACAGCCATGCGTATAGCCTAGGAACAGCAAGGTCTGATGGAAAGGTGGGTAGGATCCTTTCTTCTAGCCCTGGAGGTTGTTACAAGAACCTAAAAAAAACAAAAACAAAAAAACCTTATATAACTCCATGATGTTATCTAGAGGCACTTGTCTGGGAATATTACCTATATTTATTTCCCCCGTATACCCAGATCTTGGCTTTTGCTGAAAGTCATCCAGAAGGGCAAGGAAAAGTAAGAGTGGGGTTGGGAGTAGCTGTCTCCTTTTGCTTTCCTGGGGAGATTGATTTCGAGCAAGGGGTGAAAGATTAGAATTTATATTTTATCATTTAGTGTCTCTTTGTCCTTTTGGGTTCCTCACTATGGAACCTAACACAAAGCAAGGCAAATAGTAGAACCATTTAGTCTTATTAATTTGGATTTTTCTACCACACCCTTTGATATTTGAGGTTCCCATTATATTGATGGGGAAACTGAGGCAATGAGTGGCGTCTCAGAGGCATGCTGGGGATAGAACTCCAGAATCCCTGAGCTGCTTGACAAGTCTCCAAATTAAAAAGTTTTCGGATTGGTGGATGCCTGCAAACAAGTTTCAGACGAGAGAAAGAAATCTGGAAGGAAAGAGCCTCTTCCAATGGGGTGTTGCTGGAACATCCCTTCCGGACACTCTGTCTCCCCCTCTTTGGCTGTGATTTCTTCTTTGGAAGCTGGGATTCCCAGACACTGAGCACTCTTGAGTCTTGTGGTTTTGCTCTATTTTATTTTTGAGTGGGGGAGAGGGTAAGGGAAGGGGAAAGTTAGAGGGCTGGGCTCTAAGTTAGGTGGGGGCAGAGAAAGAATAGAAGGAAATCCTTCTGGGGCCAAATTGAGGAAATAATGAGATGATTATCTGATCAGAGTTGGCAGTTTCACAGTTTTCCCAGATGACATCTTCTTGCTGCCTAATCTTGCTTCCTGTACCCATCTGCCAGGGAGACTGTGTGCTTGCAGCTCAGACTTGAGACCCACAACTCTGTTTGCCCCTCCTCTTGCAGTAGCAACATAGGGACCTGGGATCTGTTCCCTGGCTGTGAGGAATTAGCAATGGATCCAACAGGAATATATGTGGGAGGCTCTGAGTGGTTATTGGTTCAAGTTATTAAAACCCAAACCTGGGGAACAGATTCAGGACCATTGCTCCTGGCTCCTGTCCTGTCGTTCCTGTGTCTCTTCTCTGCACAGAGAAGACTGTAGTTATGACTTGATTCCAATTCTAGCATTCTTTGTCACACTTCTCCCACTCCCACCCTATGTGTCTCCCTGCCTGTCCCATCTGTCCATCATCAACTGCCCTCCACACTGCCACACATACTGAGTGTTCACACCACACACTCAGTGTTCATCTGAACTCTCTTAACCTCTTCAAGCTTGTAAAATCAGCCAGGGAATCTTTTTAAGATAGTCTAGCTTCTGAGGCTTCCTTTTCTTCAAAGCAAAGTGGCCCCTGTGGTATTCTGGGAGTTTCGTTTTAGGTCTTCTCCAGGAAGGTCTGGGGCAGAAATCATCCAGGTCTACCTTCCTTACCTTTCACTCTGTCCCTTTGTGCATATCAGGAAGTATTCAGTAAAGACCTAGGGTAAAAGTCTGAGAGATAGAAGTTGAAAACAAAGTCTCTATTCTTTAAGATCCTAGCAAGTGGGAATCCCTGAGAGTTTAGGTATCCATGTCTACTCATTGTCTTATCTGCTTACACTTTACCTGTGGATTCTATGGGTGAGGACCATGAAGTTGCCAAAGTAAGTTTTCCTTAGGAATAAAAATAAATCTGCACAAATTTACTCACACCTATTGATAGACAGCTTGTCTTCTTTGGCACAGTCTTTGGGTTGGTCACTACCTGTTTCTGGGGTGGTTGACCTTCAAATATGCAAAATGACAAATAGAATTGAGTCTCTGGGAGCTACATACAATTCAACTGTTACAATTCTGCTGCTCCATTGAGGACAGAACAAGGTGCCCAAGACGTGACTTCCACACTCTTCCAGCAGCTTTCAATCCTTACCTTCCACCTACTTAACTCAAACCCAGTTTCCAAGTCTTCCATCTACCAAACTTAGAGTATTTTCTCTTCAACAGAGAAGTCAAGTAATTCAGTTACACCAGCCATTGTTGGGGAACCCCCTACCCCCAGATGTGGGGCTTTGGGGAATACTTCCAACACGGGGCACTAGGTGGCAGTGTTGCTTCATACACAGGACAGTAGTAAGCACCATAATGAAGAATGTTTCTGATTTCTTGGATTCTTGTCCTGCTCTGGCCTCTGGGCTGTAATTGAATCATCCTTCCCAAAATGTTACTGGTAGGCATCCTTTGGGGTCAGCTTCGTATAAGTCTTTTTTTGGGGAGGGGGCTTTTTGGGGGTTGTGCCTAACTTGTATTTCTGTCAACTAGTAAAGAAAACAAAATCAACTAGTTACCTCTCTCCCTCTACCCCAAACTCCAATATTCTTCCAAAATAGGAAGTTGGCTCCAGAGTGGATTGCAAGAATACTTTTATTGAAGATCTAGAACAATGCAGAGATCACATACTTTAGGCATTAAAGGTTTCTTGGCCCTTGGAGGAGGAATCTTCATTCTTCCTGAAAGGTAAACCTTCTGAAGTTGCCTATTTCCCACAGCTAAAGCAGACCAATTAAGGCATAGAGGAGGAAAGAATGCAACTACTCCACTCCAGTGTCTTCCATAAAAATAACTAGTCAAGAGTCTGGCAATTCAGGCTATGTGGCCACCTTGAAGTAGCCTGAGGTCAGGAGCCTATTCAGTTGGGCCATTGGAAGTGAGTAGTGGAATAAGCCAAATTCTGTCCTCTTCTGGTGTGAACTCCTTGAGCTTTAGACATAACCCCGAAACCATCCTGTGCCTTTCCTCTGTCTCAACTTCCTTTCCTCACCTTCAACCCCAACATACACAAAAGAGAGAATTTTAATAGGTTCCTCCGCACCCATAATTGATTTCAAATGTTCCCTGAAGTCGCCCAGCTGAGTAACCACCTGCAGCTCCAAGCTACAGGAGACTGAGTCACTAAATCCATGGCAGAACTGGAGCCTGAGCCCAGTTTTCTTCATCCAACAAATATTTATAGAGTGCCTTGCCATGCAAAGTGCCGTAAGTCACTGTGGGGAATACAAAGATGTCTAAGAAACTGTCCCTGACATGAAGACAAGTTTTCCTCCAAGGTTTAGAGCATGTCCCAGTGTAGAACTTGGGAGACAGACAGGCCTGGAATCACATCCCTTCCTTAACACTTATCAGGACTGTAGTCTTTGGCAATTGTGCTTTTCTGAGCTCTGTTTCCTCAAATTGAAAAATGAGAAAAGAGAATTTATATAAATGTATGATTCCATTGAAATAAAATTGAAAAAAATCAAGAGAGGGAGAGAGCGACAGAGAGAGAGAGAGAAAGAGAAATTAGGAAACATCTTGCAGAGTTGTGATGATGTTTAAGTAAGTCATATATATAAAGTGCTCAACACAGGGCTTGGCCTGTGGGATTTATTTAGGACATGGAAGGGATTAGCAGTGGGAGACAGGCATACTAAGAACAGTGTTTTAACCTTTGGTTCTAACCTACTAATGTTTCATTTTTCCTTAGGTGAGATATATCTTTAATTCCTTAGGAATTTAGTTTGCTAATCTGTTAAACTGGAACGATGGCAAATAGTTGTTTTGTTTTGTTTTTTTTAACAACATGGTCTCAAAATAAGAACACTAGAATCAGAGGCCCTAAAGGACCCATTTATTTTATTTTTTTTAAATAAACCATCTGTTATTTTTTAGCTTGGGCAGTACTATTTCAAATAAATTGGACAATGGTGCTAACACTTTTTTTGGAGCTATAAACCCTATTGAAAAATATGATGAAATCTCTGCTTACTCCCTAGAAAAATGTACATGTTTACATGGGTTATGTAATATTCAGAGATGTCTGAGTTTCCGGATGGCCAGCTGACATTAGGTTATTGTTTAATTTTCTTTCTTCTTCTTCTTCTTCTTCTTCTTCTTTTTCTTTTTTTTTGGCAGTACTGCAGTTTGAACTCAGGGCCTCTTGCTTGCTAGACAGAAACTGTACTACTTGAGCCAGACCTGGATCATTGTTTAGAGCCTATTGGTAGATTTTCTGTTTTGAGTGACAGCTATGAAATGAGATTTTTCAGGATGCTGTGACATCCCTTTCTCCCAATAAGGTAGTTTTGCATTCAGGGTGAAGAGTTTTGTTTATATGGAATATGGAGCTTAACATAACATAGATTCACATGAACAGAGGAAGAGCTGCATGTAGTAGCTGCCTTTATCCAGCAGGATTTAAGGACAGCTAAAGAACACTGTCCATTCTTTTCCCAAAGCTATTCTGAAGATAGGTTTCTATACCTCTCCTCAGTTACATGTAGCAGTGTCTGTCCTTAGTGGACCCTGAGGAATTGCCCAGTTCCTTTCACATACAATTCCTGGATCAGGACCCAGATATGAAGTGAGGTTGTGACAACCCTTCTCTTGGCACAGAGCCATTGATGTAGGGCCAGTAATTTACCCCTGGGGGTGGGGTAGGCAGCTCATTTTGATGACAATGAGATACATTAGTTTTCTTGTCTGAACAAGTACGATGCCTTGATGGCTATAAATTAGCATTTTTGTGTAGGAAGAGTTTTCACCATGTGACTTTATGGTCCTCCAGAACAGAGGCCATGGTTGGAGAGGTAAAACAGACTGTCACCATCCCCTTGTTTTCACAGCCTACTGCAGGGTCCTCTTCTGTGGAGCTTTCTCTGGTTCCTGGCAGGACAGCAATCCCTCCTGCCCCCTGCCACCTCTGTCTCTCTCATCTGCTTCCATAGTTCTTCATGTGTGCTTTCCTGGGCTACACATTACTTCTTGTTTTATTAGTGTGCACATGTCTCATTTCTATCAGCTGAAGATTCCCTAGGAGCCAAAACATGTCCAGTCTACTTTTATCATCCCAAAGTTCTATACAATGTTAGACTCTCAGTTATGTTTAAGCTAGAAATTTAGATTGCCAGATGCCCATTAGGAATGAGTAAAAGAGTGAGAGGAACTTTCTGGAGTGGGAGGAGTTTTGGGGGAATGAGGACAATGGCTTTCAAATTCTGCTCTTGCTTTCTTCAGAGGTATATTAGGAATTTCTGAGGAAAACTGCTGAGTGCACGGCTCCCCTCCTACTTTCAATAAGAGCAACCCCTCTCTTCTCTGTTTCATATGAGAGGATGCTTTAATTCCTTTAAGAAAATGTTAAACTCCCTAACTTTAGAGCAGGGGTTGGTATCAAAATGGCTAATGGACCACAACAGATCCAAAGCCAGAGCCTGTTTTTGTAAATGAAGTTTTATTGGAACACAGCAACACTCATTTGATTATGTGTTCTTTGTGGCTGTTTCCATGCTAAATGGCAGAGTTAAAAAGTTGCAACAGAGACCTTATAGCCTGAAAACCCTAAAATATTCACTGTCTGGCCCTTTGTAGAAACTTTGCCAATCTCTGCTCTACAGCACTGCTTTTTTTTTTCTTTTAGCTGTACTGGGGGGTGAAGATCATTGTTTCTTGAACTTAATGTGCAGAGAGATCAGATGGGATACTTATTAAAATGTTGTGGCAGCTACGGGAGGATACCTGGCAGCAGACACAAAGAGAACATGCCCTGCGTGACTTCAACTATAGGGGGTTTCGTCAACCAACGACTCAGGCATGGTTTTCATCACTTGTGTTTTTATGGAGGCCACAATCCCTAGGGTGGAAGAGATAAGGGCAGACCACTTCCCAAGATGTAGTTGACTCTGGCTTGGGGACTATCAAAGGCCTTGCAGGACATTCATGAGACTGCTTGGCAAACTACAAGGCTTGCATCCAACTTTTCTTCCTCTCTCTTTCCCTCAGGGTCAGACTTGCATCATGGACTGGTGGTTCTCCCAGTCTTTTCTGGCTCCCTCCAAACTTTCTCTCAGAGTTATCTCCTCTAACAAAGTTCTTGCATATTTAATCCTGTCTTGGCATCTACTTCTTGTATTAACACAACTCTCTAACCCAAATGCAGATTTGGATTTAGTAGATCTGAGGAAGTCTGAAATTCTGCATGCCTAACAGGCTTGTAGGTGCTGCTGCTGCTGTAGCTGGAGTGCATGGACCACGACTTAGGCAGCAAGATTCCAGACTTGTGAGCCCAGAGCAGAGGGCAGCAGGATTTTTCTGTAAAGGGACAGTAATAAATACTTCAGGCTTTATGGTTCAGGCTTTAGTTCAGACTGTATGGCTATCCAGTCTATGTTGCAACTATTGAATCCTGTTGCTAGAGCAGCAAGCAGCCATTGGCAGCATGTAAAAACATTGGTATGGCTGTTTTCCAGCAAAACTTTATTTGTAAAAACAGGTGGCAGGTGAGGCTCCCTGGCAGTAGCTTGCCAACCCCTGTTGTAGAGGGTTAGTCTTGAATGCCATGCTTCTTCTACAGTTGTCTTTTGCTTTGTTTCCTAGTTCCACACTATCCAGAATAGTACCAGCAGGGAGATGGTGGTACTACCAGGTAGAGAAGCATTTTGTTTTTGTTGTTCAAGTAAAAGCAAACTACCAGAGATTTTCTGCTAGAAATAATCACACAGTTTCTTGGGATGAGCACTCCAGATAAGGTGAAGTTTAAATTTATTCCTTTTGCTTAGTTTTTAATTTTTAATCTTATTTATAGTCATGTGATAATTGTATATATTTATAGAGTACAGTAAGATAATTTGTGCAATAATAAAATTAGAGTTCTTTTTTAAATAGCAAATTGAGACATAACATCCATACCTTAAACTTCACATGTTTAAAGTATATAACTAATGTTTTTTAGCATAATTATGCTACCACAATCTAAATTTAGGACATTTCATTGCATCCAAAGGAAGCACTGTACTTAATAGCCCTGTCCCTCCTCTCCTTCCTAAATCCATCACAATCATAGATAACCACTAATCTGCTTGCTATCTCTATAGACTTGCCTATTCTGGACATTTGATACAGTATCCTGTTCAATTAATTGTCATTTGCATTTATATTCTAATGCTTGATTGAGGTTCATCCATGTTGTAGCATGTGTCAGTGCTTCACTGATTTTTATTGCTGAGTAATATTCCACATTCTGTTTATTCAGTCATTAGTTGATAAACATTGATTGTTTCCACTTTTAGCTATTATGAAGTGTTACTATGAACATTTTGCATGGGTAGACATGTATTTTTATTCTTTTGGTAGATATCCAGGAAAGAAATTGCTAGGTCATATTATAACTCTACCATTTTGAGGACCACCAGAATATTTTTCAAAGTGGCTGCACTATTTTGCAATGCCCACCAATTTATGGTTTGTTTTTATATTTCTGACCCTCAGAAATGAAATGGGCTTCCCTGGCATCCCTGGTCAGTAGGACTTGGCACTACCAATAGCACCTCAGTGGTCTTGGAGTAATGTGTCATTGTCTGGCATACTGAGGAGAGAAATCTGGGCCTTTGATGAAGAGGCCCCTGGAATCCTAGCAAGTCCCTAGTGGTTGGGGTGGGAGCTCTCATCAAGCTCTCTCCTGCAGCTCCTTGAAGGAATTCCATGATGGATTCTCTCTTCCCTGAATGGAGCTCTGCATGGAAGAAGTTTATCCTTAGCCCAGAGTGCATTAATTTCTGTTACTGTCCACCTGATGAGTCCTAAATGACAGGTTAAGGGGGAACATTCAGCCACTCAGAAGTCACAGTGTATTGAATTCTGATGCAGCAGCACCTTCAAGAAGAAGAGGAGAAAAGAAAGAGCAGGGAGGACAATAAAGTTCTCATAGCTCCCTTACAATTCCATGAGTTTCTTCAGTCTTGCCCCAGTTGGGATGGCACACCCTCTTCAGAGCTTGTATCTGACTCCCAGGTTTAGATCTGAGACTCTGGAGTTACCCAGTTGTCTGGGATGCAGGTGGGGGAAGAAGGGCTTCCTCTGAGCCTGAAGATGTGATCATTCATTCATCTTGTTGCTTTCTGGTTCAAGATCTGACACCTGTTATTGCACATCCTCTCTTTGTCCCCAACCTTCAGTCGTAGTAAAAGACTCTTCTAGATCGTTTTAATCTCAAGAGACAATGTGGTGAGTGAGGAAGCTTTGACCCTCCCCCTCCCCCCCCACCCCGCCCCAGGAGGCACCATTGGCTTTCAATCCATCTTCTTCCAGCTTTGTGTTCTCTCCCAGTCCTTGAGGATGAGATGGAAACCTGAGGGTATGCTGGGTGTGGTTCAGGTTGTTGGGTTGGAAATATTCATGAGTGAGAGTGGCAGGGCTGGAAAGTAGGAATCACCTTTAGCAGCCCAAATAAATTCAACTGTCTGCCTGTCACCAGCAACATTTTGTCTCTCCTCACCTCCTGCTTCCTCCTTGTGCACTTTTTCTTGTTCCTCTGGGGCTGACCATCTGATTCATTCAGAATGTGTGTGCCAGGGAGGTCTGGCTCTCTCTCTTTCCTGTTTCAGTCCATGCCTTGAGGAAGCCAAATAAACACCTTATTTGGTGTTTATTAAGAGGAAGGCAACACCTTGGTTTGGATCCTGAGCCTGTATACCCTGGATATCCATTAGCTTCAGTTCCTGGTGTCATAAACAAGTACATAAATCCCATGCTTCTGCCCTTGAGTACATGGAATTAAGTTTCTCTGGGGGCTCATCAAATTTGTTTCTCCTCACATCATACATACCCTCACTCTAGCACCTTCCAGAAAGCATATTTCTATGCCAAGTCTGTGTCCAAAAAATAGCAGCGTTCTTCCCTTCTCATGTTTACTACCTGCTTTGAAGCAATCCTCCATTTTGGATTTTTAAAAAAAGAGAACATCCAGGAAATAAAGCTCAGTGGGCAAACAAAAACATCCCAGTTCTCTTTATGAGTCAGAAGTGAGTGGTGAAGAAAAATGGCTCTGCTCAAATATACAATATGATAACTGGAACCCAAAGTCTCAGAACATTTTGAACTCAAAGCATTGCCATGACAACCAGTTGGGATATCAAGACCAACAATTATGGCTCGTTTTTGGATTAGAAGTTCAGTTACCTGATCAGAGGTCAAGTCACAGAGCTTAAAAGTTAATCAATCAATTAGTTATTCTTTAGGCAGTGACTCATCATTTGCAAACTGTCATACAAATAAGTTGCTTCACATTCTGGGCAAGTTATGAAAGAAGTAGATTGGTTCTGTACATTCATTCATTCATTTATTTATTCACCCAACATTTATTGGGCTCCTATTAGGTGAATTATTAGGCATTTAGGCACATGCTAGAGAATGAAGAATGACTAAAGCAGGGGCTGTGCCTGGAAGGTATTCACAGTCTGGTGGAAGTTTCTCATAAATGATTATAGCCTGGCCCATGGGAGTGACCATTCCTACCTTGATGAACCAAAGGAGGTAACCAGAGGGACAAAAGAAAGAATGGAGGGTAGCAAAATTGGGAGTAAGAGAAAAAGATAGTGTCAGGTGGGATAGAAGACCAAGTGAGCCACCAGACCTAAGGGGGTTCTTTGGACCTAGTAGTTAGGAATCACTGATGACTTCGGAGAGAGCAATTTTACTCTAGAGTTGTGGACCAAGAGGAAAATTCACATCACAGAAAGTAGAGATATGAACTAGAGGAGAGGAGTATGAAAAGTAGAGATATGAACTAGAGGAGAGGGTATGAAAACAGACCTCAGGTCTTATCTACACTATACAGAAAATCAGCTATAAAGGATGATCTCAGAAGTAGATACAGGTTCAGAGAGATTTTATTTTGTGGTAAGAGCGATCCAAGGCTCAAGGTCTTATATTAATCTAATGTGGGAGACAGCATAAACAAAGGAAAAGACAGAAGATAAATAAACAGAAATGTAAAATATGCAAATACAAACTCAATGATTCCAAGAAATTGTTGTAGAAATATTTCTTTGACAAATACTTCTGAGGTACTGACTTTGTGCCAGACACTACAGCAGTCAATTTACAAATATTAGTTCAAGTGCTTCTCAGGACAACTTGAGCATGGAGATGGAGAAACTAGAGCACAGAGAGAAATAGGCTGTTGCCCAAAGTCATACACTTAGTCCACACAGAGCAAGGTCACATAGCTAGCTTGCAAGAGAGCACATCCAGCCTGCACAGGACCATCATCATGCACCTAGTCCATACAGGTTTGAATCTGGGTGTTTTTTTCTCTAGAGCCCATGTTCTTTTCCACTATGCAATGCTGCCTCTAACTTTATGACAAAAGCAATAAGGAGTAAAGAGGCCCAACCTGCCTCCCTCTTCTGTCTCAAACCCACTATTTTATTTCCTGTATGTCAGTGAAGACTCCACTCTTTCAGAATGACCTCTGAGAGTTGCTGTCTCCCTTTTCGATTCCTCACCCTCCACAGTTCCACATATAACAATGGTGATCAACCACTGAATCATACCTGGTTTGCCTTGACAGTATCTTTTGGAACTTGTGTTTTCGTCACTATAGCGTTCAGCTTAATTTTGGCCACAGTTATTCTGGCCATCTCTCACAAAGAGATCAATTCATTTTGCAGCTATTTGCAGCCAAAAGAAGCTTTCTGGAATAGAAAGCAGCTTAAGTGGATTTCCTTCCTAAAACTGTTGAATCTGCTGTGCTCTCCAGAGAAAGTTTAGCTTCCTCATGTGTCATAAGGATCTTACTTCCCTTCTTATGTTCATACTGATTTCTAGGGCAAACACTTGTACACACATGCATACACATGTATAGATAAAAACTCACACACAACCTCACACAATCACACACTGACAGCCATGCTCAAATGTACCTACACACACCTTTCAGTTCAACTTGTAATACACTTCTAGCAGTAATACAGATGTGCCATCTTTCTCCAGCCTCTGGTGTCTGTTCTTTATACTTTTCATCTAATAGGAAACCTTCCTAAACCTATATTTACCTGACTTGCTCTTGTTTACCATCTGAGTTTTTAGGTAATAGGCCATCTCTTTAGGAAATCTTTCTTGGTGTTTCTAAAGACTGATATAGTTTTGTTCTCTAATGTGTTTTCTTGGAACCCTGTACTCCTCTTTATCAAGAAACCTAGAACAACTGAGCATAGTTCCCATTTTACTTTCAAGATAATAGACACATACTCATGAACTCTTGTTGTGTACCAGGAACTGTACTGGGGGCTGGTGTTAAACAGATATCCATAGCCCTACCACCCTGCCAGTCTACTCTAGTCTAGCTGTATCTCCGCTCCCTGAGGCAATATCTGGTTCACTGATGAATCCACACACAGCACCTTGTGCATGATCTGACAATAACACACAACTCTTCCAATAAATATTTGACAAGAGAATGAATGGATAAGTGAATAAATAAAGATTCAGTGTTACAAATTATGAAGTGAATTATTCTACTTGGAAGTAGGCACAGCAAGGCCTGGTATTCTTTGAGTCCTATTGATTTGGGAGATGGCTAAGAGGTTGGAAATTCCTTCAATAATAACTAGAAAGGAGCAGTTATCCTTTTCCTTGGACTCAACTTCCCCTTCTCTAGCCCCCCCCAAATCTATTTATACTCAATAGACATTGACCAATAACTAGTCTGTAAAAATTACATGAAATTTACAACTTGGTGTACTGCGATTATTTCTAAAGTTTACAAAACTATTCTTTTTACTGCGTCCTCTGGTTTGCATGTACGGTCTCTTTCTCATTCTCATGGGACTTTTGTTCTGTGCCTGGGTTTGTTCACGTTATCCCTAGGTGTGAGTGTAAGGGGAGTGTGCACCTAGAGAAGGGTTAGTATTGCCAACCTGAAGAAGAGGCCCTCGGAAGCCTGGGAATATTCCTTGGGTTCCAAGTCTTTCCAGCCTCTGCTTCTTCTCTAGTCTTCTCAAAACCTGAGTTTTTTTTTTAAATACAATTTTTTGGGTGTAAAATCATTTTAATTTTAAAATATAGGCAACTTCTAGCTCAGTTTATTTTTTATCCATTCATTCACTTACTAGTTCATTTACTCAACAGATGTTTAGTGAGCACAAAGTAGGTATTAAATAACTATTTTTGAAATAAACTCCAACTTCACACAGTAACTATAAACATGAACCATAGCACAGGTCTATTTTAGACAATGTTTGTGTCAAGGCACATTAATAATTTGAAGTAATTGCACAATCTAATATCCTTATAATCCATGCCCATGGCATGGGTCCTGAGGATGGAGGTAATCCTGGCAGGATTTCTTTGCTGGGTGTGGTGGTCTTGCTGGGCCCTTGGACAAAGTATGGGATGCCATTGGCCTGATCTTGGCCAGGGACCAGCCATGGCAGAGGAGGAGGCACAGAGTGGTAGTCTCACCCTCTCTGCCTCTGTGCTCTCTACCTTCCTGGCAACTGAGCAGTATCATACCACACAGTGGTGCTTGCTGAAACCCAGGCACCAAATGGGGGAGGTTGTTGCTCCTTTGATGTTCCTGGCACTTCTGTCAGCTTCACGCTTCTTGGCTCTGCCTCCTAATAGCCTGAAGCTTTCCTTTTCTCCAGCTCAACACCCATGGTTCCCACTTTAGGTCAAGCTCAGATATCTCTTTCAGCAGGTGATCTCTAGTGGGCTTCTGGGAGCTTCTGTGGAGCTCAGTTATCTTTGTGTCACCCCAATGCCAGGACAGGGCCTGGAGCAGAGTGAGCACTTTGGGTTGAATAAATGGATAGAGAATAATCTGGCCTCTTGCACACACATAACCTGATTCCTCCTAATTTCCCAACATGAACCATATCTCTGAGTCTCCTCTTCACATGACCTGTTTCCTCCACATGACCATCACCTATTCTCCTGCCAATCACTGGCTCTTTTCTTCTGTCTCCTCACTTTGAACATCCTTCCACCATCTAAATTCATTCCTTTTCTGTGATGGGTAGGAACATTGGATCTGGAGTTCAGTGTTCAAGTCTTTTGTGAAGTCCTTCATCTATAAAATTGGAGCAAAGTTGATTTATTTCTCAGAATAATTATGAGGATTAAATAAATTAAAATGAATCATGGGCTTAGATCTCTGCTAGGTAAGTGCTTAGTCAATGTTGGCTGCTATTTTCATCATCTGTGAAGATGCATAGTGCACAGGGAACCAGAGTTTTCTCTGAGGACACTACAGGCCTGGCTCATGCTCCTCTTCCTCAAAACATTTCCTGTCCATTTTAGTCTCTACAAGCTCTCCTTTCCAAGGTCTTATTACTTGCACGTCTATACTGTACAATTTAGCATGGAATTGTCTGCAGTGAAACCTTGATTGTGTGGATTCCAAATAACCAGTATTCTTAACTAACAAAATGTTTTGCTCAGTTTCTTAGGAGCTCAAGGTCATGATTATAAGATCAGTTCAAAAGAGGAATACAGGAGAAATAAAAACCCTGATATAACATATGGCACCAGCTCAATCCTTTCCATGTGCTATGACCATAGTCATAGGTGTAGGGAAATGAAAAACAGGATACAGACCTTAAAACCCATGAAAATGAATCTAGAGACCGAGACTTCAGGCCCAGTGTGTCCAAGCAACAGATGACCAAGCCCAGCCTCCCCTTCCCAGATGGGATAGTGAAGCACAGAGCAAGAAAGATATTTTCCTGATGTCATACGAGGGCAGGTTAAGGCTATACTCTCCTATACTCTCACATTTCTTGGTTTCAAGTTTGGTCTTATTTCAGCTCCTCCAGGCTGTCTCTGCTTAATTTACATCTCTCATTGGAAAGTAAAGGAAAATATTTTAAGAAGATTTTCAGAAAGAAAAGAAAAAAAAGAACCTTTACAACTTTAGTCCTCATTTAACAACCCCAAATGTCAATTAATTAGATCACTTATTTTCCTTTGTCCTTTCTCTTTGTCATTCAGAGACTAAGCGTCCAAACCCATTATGTGGCAGGGATTTACTCAGAAGTCAGCTTTAAGTGACCTCTTTGAACACTGGGCTCTGAAGTCTCACCTGGATTCAATTTGCGAACACACACTCTGTATCCTCTGTTTTCCTCTCACTCATCCTTTCACAAGGTTGGAACAAAGGGGCTCTGAGCATTTAGATCTGACTGACAAAGTAACTGGGTGTGTGTGGTCCATGAGGCACCAGCCTCATGATAACTGGTTCCCTACAAAGCAATCAGAGCTGTCTTGGTTACTTGCAACTGCATGGTGGAGGCAAAAGTGCTCGGATATTATTAAGTATAGGTAGTATATGTACATTGAATGACTATGAGACAAAATGGACAGTTAATGCTATGGAAGCTCTGTAGTGTTTCACCATAAGAAAAATCTGATATGCAAACTATACCCTCGTCTGATTGGGAAGTGGGAAAGTTATTTTCACTGCAAGATGTCTTATTCAGGCTTGCTTTAGGTAATGTCTCCTGAGTATATATGGAAGACTATTTAAACACTCCTTCTTAGGGAAGTGTTGATTTTGTTAACTGTATTGGTAAAAGAAATGTCAAAGCAAATTTCCAAGAGGAGCTTCAAAATTATTTACCTGGCAGGAGAGTGAAGCAATAGGAAATTGGCACTGGTGCTTCTCCACAGGTATAATAAAGGAGAATTCTCTGGGAGACCTGTAGAGAGATGAAGTAAGGCTGGAGAGGGAGGGAGGGCCTCCTGCTGAGGGTGCCATTGAGTCTCTCTGTCTCTCCCAGGATTAGCAGGTATTGAGTCAAGATTAAGGAATTCATCATATGCTATGCTAGGCTATTTTGGGTGTGTGAGTTTGTTTCCCTTAGTTTTTGCAAGAACTGTCTTCTAGAATTGGGAGCTTATATTTTTTGTGTTGTGCTATTGGGTTTCTCATTATTTTTAAAGTGGTCAAAGTGGTCAGCTTGATCAGAAGAGAACCCTGCAGGCAACTCTCTAACTCCACTGAGAAATAGCAGCCAACCCATACCTCCTCCCAACACAGATGCTCATGGTGCAACCCACAAGCGCTTAACCACTGAACATCGATGTGCTGTGGATGAAATTTCATGGTCACAGAATCAGCACCGCACATAGAAGATTATTAGAATTTGTTGGAATGACATTCAAATAAATAAATAAATAAATATCCCCATGTTTAAAATCACCCAGTAGATTGCTTTCTTTCTCTCTGTTTCACTCTTCCTTTTTTTTTGTAGCAATGATGACATAAGAAACATTACAGTATTTATTAAACATCAGTTATTCATTTATTTATGTGGGGAAAAATAAGATTGCTCATTTGTACTCAGATAATGGATGATGTTAGGCAAAATATTGACTCTGTAGGAAATTGCCAGATGAGTCAGAGGTGAAAAGTCAGAGTATGGCTCTCTATATAATATCCCTGATCCCTACCTACTGGGACTAGGGTAGAGGGTGGAGTTATGGGGGGAGGGAGGTGACAGTCAGTGTACCTCCTATGAGCACCAGGGGCAGAGCTCTGCTGAGTCAGGTTAGCAACTGCTCCTGCTGTGGGAAGTGAGTGATGTGGAAGGGTAGGGGGGATTTTTTTCATTACAGGAGTTTTTACTGTCATGTAACATATTGTCAGAAGAGGCTCTTGGGACCTCTGCTAAGTACCTCTTATAGATTCAATTCGTGAATGTGTTACTCATTACTACCATAGTAAAGATGTTGGCCTTGATACAATGGCAGCATAGGGAGTATGAGGCAGGGTTGCTGGCTCTCAAGAAGCTTGTAAGGTAGTTGAAGCAACAGGTGTATATGTGCTAAAACGATAACGATATTAGCAATGAGTAATACTACTGAATGTTTATTATATGCTGAGTACTCTTTTAATTGTTTTGCATGTGTGAATTTATTGAATCTTCTCTTAAACCATATAAATCAGATGCTACTCTTATCTTTATTTTATGCCTGAGGAAAATGAGGTATGGAGAACTGCTCAATTTTGCTCAAGGTTGTTCATCTATTAAGTTTGGTTGATATATTAGTTCTACTCCACACCCTGCTCTTTCAACTAGAACAGAATTAGCCACCTTTTTGGTTTTGAGTTGGCTGCTAGACTGGCTCCTCTTGAACATTTTCCTGTATCCCTAAATAGTTTTCAAAAGTGTGATTTTTTTTTTTTTTTAGTAGTATGGTGGTGTTCTATTATTTGAAGAGACTTTATTTTTTTTTCTATTACAAATAGTGCTGTTGTAAACATCCTTTTGAACGTATCTCTTAGATTGTTTCCTTAACAATGATTCTTAGAAATGCAATTACAGGGCTAAAGGGTGGAGATGGTTTTGGCAAATGGTTGTCAACTGGTTTTCCAATTTTCTCTTTTCCCAATACTGCCCGTGTATGTCTTTTTCTCCACAATATCTCAAATCTAAACACTATTATCCTTTTTCCTCTTTACCAACTTGAGAGACAAAATTTTTATTTGCTTTCATTTGCATTTCCTTGATGTTGAACACTTAAAATTCTTATTTCTTCTCTTTTTTGAGCTTCCCCATTTATGTATTCATACTCCATATGTTTCCTTTTTTCTGTGGTTGTGACCTAATATTGTGAAGGTGATATGTGAGCAGATAGAAGTATCCTAGATTATTACTGGGCAAACATGAAACATGTCTATGGTATCTGTGTGGAGTGTGTGCATATGTGTGTGTGTGTATGTGTGTGTGTGTGTGTGTGTGTGTGTGTGTAGGGTACTTATCTATGGATGTTAATTGTATTTCAGTCACTAGATGAGTATTCGTCTCTCACTCACTGCTGATGAAAGCCCATCCTCAAAGACATAGTCTACTCTGATTTGGAGGCCTGCTGTTCAGGGGAAGGGATGTAGCTCAGTGGTAGAGTGAGTATTTAGTATGTGTATCCTGGGTTAAATCCTCAGCACCACACACCATAAAAAGATGTAGCTGGAGGTAACTGAGTGGTAGAGCTCTTGCCTATTGTGCATGAGTCCCTGGGCTCCATCTCCAACACCAGCACCAGTACCCACACCAGAACCAGCACCACCACAACAATAAAAACTGGAGTCCTGGTATTCAAAGTGTGGTCTGAGATTCTTTATATCAGCTTCACCCGGAAACCTATTGAAAGGCAGAATTTTAGGCACCACTTGGGACCTGCTGATCAGAATCTGCACATATTGAGATCCCTGGGATTTTCATATCCATGGTGAATGCTGAGAAATCCTAGTTTAGAACTTCTTGTCTTTCAGAAGGTCTGGGTGCAGTTTTGGCATGATCTTCAGGCAGATACTGCTGAAACTAAGTAGTGTACAGGGTGGGGGTGCTTTTGATTTAGCACTCTATACTGGCCCACCCCACCCCATCTGTACCAGTAATAACTCCAAGAGTGTTGACACTTCCAGAAGCAGTGCTAACTAATTTTTGTAGGATTATATATGGGCCTCTTTTTCTGATGTTGTAAACTCCTTTAGGGTCTTGTCCCTACCTCACCATTGTGTATTTTCCTGTTCTGTCTGGGAAAGCAGCACTCTCCTCTCCCTAAAAATCTGCCTCCTCCACTCCCACCCTATGCATGGGTGGCCTGTGGGAAGCCAGGGAAATCCCTTGCTCTGCTTTCTATCATCCTTGCCCATCATGACAGCATGACTAAAATGAAAAATGTTCTGTAAGGAGAGGTTGAAAAATTTGCTGGAAAGATGTTAGCGAAATAGTCCCCAGGAGGTTTCCCCCACTCTGTGCTCTAATTTCTTGGAGTCACAGATGAAAAGTTGAGCCTAATCCTGTCTTGATGGAAAGTTATCTAGACCAGCTGAACTACACCTCCCTGAGCTCTTTTTTTTTCACTTTCCCCCACTCTTCCTATTCATAGGGTCCTGCTCTTTGCCAGGTTTGCCCGGTCTTTGATGGATGGCCTTTCTCCTTCTCCCCCTTGGTCCTTTTTATCCTGTTATGCTCTCTCTGGGGGACTGGAGTGTTGGGTAAGTACTTCTGCAGAAGGCAACACATACAGGTGTGGGGCAGCCCCAGGCATAACGTCCTGAGAAAGGACTTTCTCTTGCATCAGGCTGATTTATGGCCATGACCTAACCTGGCCCTGCTTTTTGCTCATTTTCCTCCAAAAAAACAAACTTGCACCACACAGCATGTTTTTTTAGTTACCAGAATCAATGACACTGTGAGTGACTCCTTGTTTTGTTGAGTGGAGCCTCACCTTCCTGGAAGCTGATGGGGCTTCTTGGAGAAGTAGGACTCTCACTTCTGGCTTTCATTGCATAGACATGCAGAGCAGAAGTCTGCCATCGGGATTTCTTGGAAGTGAGGTTTCACCACTGTGTTGCTAAGAGCAGCTTTGTTGCCTGGACCTTACCTTGACCTCAGCTACCTTGACTTGTTAAGTGATCCTTTCTATGATATATCATAGATGGATGTTCCCTTCAGAGTGGGGCTTTGCCCAAGAAAAGCTCCAAGTAGATTTGCTCATATGTGCTGTCATACAACTGTGTAGGACCCAGAAGGAAGCAGCTCATTATGGGATGGCTGAGGAAAAGCACCTCTAACATTTCAGAAGGAAAAGTCAACCATCTGTGGTTGCACAGAGGAGAATGCTGGTGCTCCTTTGTTTCATTCCTCTCCATTCCATGCAGTTTCAGGGTTATTGGGGTCTCCCAAGACTGATGGAAATACTCTTGCTGTGGGTCAGGACTCTTACAACTCAACTTGACTTCAGTAGCAGGTTGAATTCACTGTAGGAGTCACAACCCGTCATTCCTTGATCCTGTGGGAAATTCACAGATGTCTAAGATAGGTTCTTGTTATTTGGGAACTCTCAAATTGCCTGGTTGAATAATTTTTTAAAAATAGCTGAAGAACAGTAAAACTCAACAAACTGCAGTAGAAAATCACTTTGTTGAGGTGGTCAAGGCCAAAGAACACACAGATAAAATGAAACTTAAGGTAATTTTTGAAGGCCATCCTCATAGCTAAGTGGCATTTCAGACAATGGGACAAATATGACATCATGTGTGAGGCTGAGCCTGTATTACAATGCTGGTGTGAGGAAAGTGATGTGTGGACCAGGGAGGAGGGTTTAGCTGGGGGTTTAGAGGAATGGAGTCTCCAAGCATCCTTTTCAGTATTAGGCCTATGGAGTCTCTTAGAAAGGGGTTCTTTTGCTTTTTCCATTAGCTTGAATGCTCTGTAAGTTGGTGTAATGTTCCTGAAATATGGGTGCTCCTTTGCTTTGAGGAGAAAAGGGGATGAGATGGTAGTTTTTCCCTTTTGTCATTATTCTAAAATAATAACACCAAAGACAACAGATAGTAGATTCCCGAGAGTTCTCAGTCTCTCTCTCTTTCTCCATATATATATATATGTATGTATATATATATAGCTGTGTATGTAGTACTGGGGCTTGAACTCAGGGCCTTGTGCTTGCTATAGGCAGGTGCTGTACCACTTAAGCCATGCCCCCAGCTCTTTGTGCTTTAGTTATTTTTCAAATAGGGTCTCACACTTTTTGTAAAGGCCAGCCAAAGACTGCAAGCCTCCCACAGAGCTGTTATACACACCACACCCAGCTCATTTCTTGAGATCAGAGTCTTTAACTTTCTCCTGGATTGGTCTCAAACCATGATCTTCCTGATCTCCACCTTCTGAATAGGTGGAATTACAGTTGTGTACCACCATATCCAGCCTCTCTTTTTAACCCTCATTTTTAAATTGACTTACAATTTCTGGGGTAGATGAGACTTTTCCTCCTTATTATGGTGCTAGAAGTCATGTGAAAGCATCATTCCCTCTATCTGGTCTTCTGACCAGGGGACTCCATTTTGTCAAAATCAACTTACAGACAGTTCCAGGAGGGGAACAAGGAGCTTTCTGGTAGAAAGGGAGGTGAGCCATCAGAGCAGTTCCGCTGGAGCAGTGGAGGCTTGAGAGTGGCTTCCAGCAGGAGAATCTCACTTTCACTTTTTATTACATTCTCATCAAGCACAGCTTTATAGTCCTCTAATTACACATCTAATTGGGAAACCAAGAAAAAAAGAGTATGTACAGATGGAATCCAGTGGCTTGGATGGAGTTTCCTGTTGTATGATTATCACATCAACTTCCCTCATCCTTCTCCATCCTGGGGTCACAGCCCTGACTTCAGGATACCAAGACCCCTTTTACCTTGGGGCTCTCTAGAATTGATTTCTGAGTGTGATGGTTCACAGAAGGCCCTGTGCCCTGCCCCCCAGAAATGTTACCAAGTATTCAGCAAGGCAGCCTATCAATGTAGGCTCTGGCCAACAGAGAGATACATCTGTGCCAGGCACTCTTTTCTCTCCTCCAAACTATTTCCAGGCATGGGTGCAGGGCTGTTCATTTCTTTGGGAGTCACATTCTAGTTCTCTTTAAGACTCAGGGAAAGAAAGTCAATCTGTGAATTTATTAATGCCATATTTCCAGCCCACGCCACTCTTCTTGCTCCCAAATAACTAACATTTTTAAGGACGTGCTTTAGTATAGTAAAGAGGGCATGGGCCTTTTGGCTGTAATAGACTTGGTTTTGCTCACTGTCTCTGGCACTTGCTAGATGGGAGGCTGTGAATCATTTGTGCAATCTTTTCATGCTCAGTTCTTGGTCTATAGGGAGGATACTGAAACTCAGCTCATCCACTTGTGGTACAGTTTAAGAGTTCTGGTCCATGATCCATAGTTGGAGTGTAGTAGGTATTTAATAGAAGATAGTTCAAGCCTATTTCCCTTTTGCATAAGCAGATCTTCTGGGTTCAAAGAAAGCACTCAAGAAATGGAGGACTGCACTTAAAATTTCTCCACCAACCAGTTGTTTGCCGCCTTCTGGTAGTGGGCTTACACTTTGTTAGAATTTTTTTGTAATTGCTCTGGGAGACTTTATTCTCATTTGAGAGATGGACTTTCTCCTTGAGGATAACTGACTCTATTAATTCCAAATGCTGGTGATTAATAATAGTAGAGAAATGGATGTAAATGATTTTTGTTGAAGACACACATGAGTATATTGCTCTATTAAGATACCCATGATCTCTAAATATGATTTTGGGAGCTGAGAGCAGGAATACAATGAATAAGATGTGCTCTCTTAGCTTACTTTCTCTTCCCCACAAACACAATTTTAACAGAATGCAAGGTGTTTGATTGAACAAGTTTAAGTTTAGTAAACGTCGATATATAACAGAAGGAAACTGGATTCAAGAGCTGAAAAATATTTTTCTTAAAGTTTTAAGACAATGTGGTCCGAATGTTTGGCTTCAACCTCATCACCCTCTTTTGAGTTACATCATTGGATCTGATTTTTTCTAATTATGGGCTATCATAGTTCAGTTTGGTGTTGAGTGATTTCATAAATCATATTAGTGATCTGGTCCCTCTGTTCTTCTCAAGAATGTGGCTTTGATGAATCAACAACAGTTGTAATGTGTTTGCTTCTATCACATGTACATCCAAAGTTATAAAATCTCAATGTTGCACAAGCTCAGTTTCATCACGTATATTGTGTTGGCTTAGATTATGTTGGTTCTGTCAGCCTTTGCTGTGCGAGACTGAGAAGAAAGAGAAGTCTCCTGAATGTGGTAGTTCTGTAACTTTTCTTTTGAAACCAAATTCATCTTGTTTCTGCTTAATGTGGTCAAGGAAGCAGGGCTGAGGGTCCTTCCTAAGGGCATTTGGAGAGCTGTGCAGTCTGCTTTGTAATCTCAGCTTGTGCTAAGGAGCAGACCTGGGATGGGCAGATTTTATTTACAGGTACAGTTGTTCACCGAGTGCTCACGTAAACATTTAAAGATCAAAACTCAGAGTAGAGACAATATACAAAAAAGTCACATCATCAGCAAAGCAGCCACATCTACTTTAAACAGAGGGAAAAGGAGACACATGGCAGCTTGCATCTGCTTTCCTTTTTAGTCTGGGAATGCTGGAGCTGGCTCCTACTGATCACCAAAGCCAATTGAGAATTTCTCTTCCTAAGTCTATGTGCAGTGACTTCATATTGGTAACTTGAAATTGGCCATTATAGGAGTAATTTACACCATGGGCATTGGCAAGTACTGCAAATTTTATAGCTTCCTATTAGAAAAGTAAGCAGAAATAATTATTTTATTGATAATTGAATAGAAAGTCTAAGGATGATAAATTAAAGTGTTCAAAATTGCAATTAGATACCTATCAGGTAATCAAGTCAATTATCTGGTAATTTATATGTCAAATCAAGTAATTTACACTCCGAATATACACACATACCTATGCACAGGAAAATAAAATAGACTTCCCAATTCTTTCTCTTAAAAAACCAGCATATGGCCAACAGATTAGTGACTCCATGGTACTCACATTAAATATTTTAGTATATTTGTTCAGAGGTGAGCAGATGGACATAATTAAAGCTATATCATGTTCATTAAAATATGTAAACCAAAAAGAAAATATGATTCAGGGGAACTTTGTATTGATTAAGTAGGCTTGTGTTCTTTTATTTGAAAATCCACCCAATACATGAATTTTTAAGGCAGTAGAGTTCTTAAATTCGTTTATCAGACAAACCTCAACATAAAAACTAGAACGTTCCCATTGCATCATAACTAGTCAGTATCAGTTCTTCCAAGTTTAATTGTTAGAATTACTGGACATGAGCTGTTTTTGTGAAGACTAGCTTTTAATTTTAAAAGTACAAGTTATTAATTTATGTTAGAGACAAGAGAAGATCTATCATTTATGGAAGCATAGTTACTTTTAAAACATTTGCCTGCCATCAGAATGAGAAGCCATAGCTTATAAATATAGAGGTTCCACAGACAAGTACTGCTGGTATGGATAATATAGGAGGTCAGAGAATACATAAAATTCTTATTTGACAGTCTGGAGGAAAATGATTCTTGATGTTAACCCCAAGCTGATCCTAAAACTAGTAGATCTCTCCATCACTCATTCATAAGTTCAAGAAATATGTATTAAGCATTTCTGCATAAATGTACTGCCTTTAGGTAATTTACAATAAAAGCTGCTCCTAAGACTATACACCAGATGAGGTACCTGGGAGGGGATGGTGGGTTCCCTTCCATCTGTGGTCCTGCCACATCTAACTTTCCTGCTGCCACCTTTTCAACAATCTGGTATCTACAGGTGTCTCTGCCTTTGTTTATTCAGATAGATTTATTGGTCCTGTGCCAGCTCTGAGCAAGGTGGTGAGGCAGTGCATGGCAAGGAACTTCATTTACCTGGGAAGTTCTGCTTGTGTAATATAGTGGACATCATTGAGTACAGAAAAATCATCCTCATAACTTTCTGACTGGTTTTTTAGTTTTGGACCTTGGGGTCAATGCTATTTTTCTTTCTCTAGGAAATAGTGTTCTCTGTGGATGACAGTTGTTCTCATTGTCTCATTGAACAGTGGACTAGGAATGATGTCTGGATGTTTTCATCTTTTTTCAGAGAACTCTCAGTTCACCAACTCATTTTTCCCTATGAAAACAATCATATTTAATAGAGAAAATGACTTTTATAGGGGATAAGAGATTACTGTCATTTGTAAAAGCAAAACAAAAGACTTTCCTCATGGCATCCAATGAAATGGAAAGAAGGTAGGGACAGAGAGGCAAGGCATGAAGATTGTGGTGACAAAGTTCTAGAGGATGGCTGCCATTTGCATTGCATGTCCACTTCCCAGCTTCCATTTTGGTTATTTTAAATTACAAGAATGAGCTAAATTGGGTGGAATCTCAAATCATATTCCCTTGGGGGGATGGAAGTGGCTAGATGGTTCAATAGGGGAATATGGAGAGGTGTCCCAGGTGGGAAATCAGTATCACTCACTTTTTTTTCCACTTGAAAACCTACATTCTTGCTATTTACACAGGTTTTCTTCTCCCTTTCTCTATTTCCTTTGTATCTGGTATTTCTCCCCTCAATTCTTCCTTCTTTCCCAGGTATGTTTGATAATTGCTCCCACACAGTCAATGACAAGGGCTGGGCCCTGGGGATCCGCTCACGGAAGGACAAGGGAAGGCGAGATGCTCGCTTCTTCTTCTCCCTCCGCACCGACCGTGTGAAGAAAGCCACCATTGTGACTGGCCACAGTCGCTACCAGCCAGGCATGTGGACACATGTGGCAGCCACTTACGATGGACGGCACATGGCCCTGTATGTGGATGGCACTCAGGTGGCTAGTAGTCCAGACCAGTCTGGTCCCCTGAACAGCCTCTTCATGGCATCTTGCCGGTCTTTACTCCTGGGTGGGGACAGCTCTGAGAATGGGCACTATTTTCGTGGACACCTGGGTACACTGGTTCTTTGGTCAACTGCCCTTTCACAAAGTCATCTCCAGCACAGTCCTCAGCATTCAAGTGGGGCAGAGGAGTTGACCACCGTGGTCCTGACAGCTACTTTTGATCCTCTAAAGGAACAGTGGGCCCCCTTTAGAGATGAGAAATACCCTTGGCTTGAGGTTCTTCAAGGCTCTGAACCACAGCCTGAGATTATGTCACCTTTGCAGCCCCCGCTTTGTGGGCAAACAGCTTGTGACAACGTGGAACTGATCTCCCAGTACAATGGGCACTGGCCCCTTCGAGGGGAGAAAGTGATCCGCTACCAAGTGGTGAACATCTGTGATGATGAGGGTCTGCACTCCATTGTGAGCGATGAGCAGATCCACAGGCAGCACGAAGCACTGAATGAGGCTTTCGGTCGCTACAACATCAGCTGGCAGCTAAATGTCCACCAGGTCCACAACTCCACCTTGCGCCACCGGGTTGTACTTGTGAACTGTGAGCCCAGCAAGATTGGCAATGATCACTGTGACCCTGAGTGTGAGCACCCACTCACGGGCTATGATGGGGGTGACTGCCGCCTGCAGGGCCGCTGCTACTCCTGGAACCGCAGGGATGGGCTCTGTCACACTGAGTGCAATAACATGCTGAATGACTTTGATGATGGGGACTGCTGTGACCCTGAGGTGACTGATGTGCGCAAGACCTGCTTTGACCCTGATTCACCCAAGAGGTAAGGAATTGGGGTTTGGGGTGCCCTCCATATTGGGTACATTTCTAACTTATTTCATCCTTTTGACTTCTGGAGACAAAACAAGTGTTTTCTCACCATCCCCAAATAAAACATTCTTTCCCCACATCAGATTTTATTGGGTTTCTATGAAATAGGTAGTGTGTTAAGTAGGTAGGAACACAGGGATGACTAAGATAAGGGACATCTCTCACAGAACTCATGGTCTGTGGAGCACACAACTGTGCATAGTGTGCAGTGCACCTGAATACATGTGCACCGGAAATCTGAGGCACAGGGAAGATGAACACTTCCTCTACCAGAGGAAGTCAAGGAATCCTCATGGAGAAGAAGCATGGTAAATAGTGATAGAAGCCAATCAACACTAACTGAGTGACTTCTCTTCCTGTCCTCAGGGGTTCAGCATAGTAATGCAGATCCATAGAAAGGTTTCAGTTTAAGCAGTTCGGTGGTTTCATGGATTCAAGCCATTCTACACTTAGCTACAAGTGTCTCTTGTGGCAACTGGAGTCTTCTACTGTTCTTCCATTGACTTCAGTTCTCCACACAGCATCTAGAAGGATCTTTTAAGCAAGGCAAATCAGATCCTGTTATTTCCCTTCTTTCATTTTTTCCCTCCACTGCACTTACAATAATATCTGAACTCCTCACCCGGCTCCCAGACTCTGCTGCAGTCTGCCCCTGGCCAATGTCTCTTGCTTTCCTCTCCAATTACTGTCTCCATACACCTAGTGTAGCCTCACTGACTCTGCTCTGTTTAATTGAACAGGTCAAGCTTGTTCCTAAACCCGGGGTTTTGTGTGAGCTGCTCCTTCCTCTTGGAATCCTCTTTTCCTTGGTGTTCCCTTAAAGGGAGCTCTCTCACCATTCAAATATCAGTGCCATCTTCTGGAGGAAGCCTTTTCTGATCCCCAGTCTAAAGCAGCTACTCAATCATGTTTTTGTCAATTAACTTTAATTACCTGGCCAATACTTACCACTTCTTAAGATTTTTCTTGTGCATTCATGTGTTTTTCTTTCTTTCTCCTATTTAGAATATAAGTTTCATGAGATCAGGGGCCTTGTCTGTCTTATTAACTGCTATATTCTCAGTGCCTTGAATGGTAGCAATATATACTTATTTATCTCATGTTTATTTTGATAAATGAATATATCACTGTGTCTTCTGTTCTGAGACAGAACATTTGGTGTCTGATCCAGGGGTTAAAGGAAGTTACAAGGAAGTAAGGAAGGAGGCAGGGAAGTGCTAAACCTGTATGAAGTGTCTCTAGTACAACTGGTACCTTTGTTCAAATAATGAAAGGTGAGTATGAGTTACCTGAGCTACAATGTAGAGTGGGCAGGAGTGGGTAGGACTTGATCTCAGCTCCTGCCCAATACTTACATGGCTACTTTTCTGTTGGACTCCGTTAATACAGTATTCATGGTATTGTGTGTGGTCTCAGCTGATACTAACAGGCTGGCCTATAGCTCAGGCACGTGGTGTTGAGGATTGAGTATAAAATTTGCAATCGAGGAACACCGAGTCCTTGCTACTTAACTAGATATGCACATTACACAAGTCAATTTCTGAAACTCAGATGACTTGCTTGCAAAATAGGAGTGACTACAGTAATTCTTTGTATTATATCTATATCCTAGGGATGTTTTGTGAATCAAAGGCAATAAAGTAAGGGGAGGTGTTCAGAAACTAACATTTTCAATGGACACAAATAGTTCTAAACTAAAATTAATATTATTATTAGCGCTCTTGGATAGGAAATCCTTATTTATATAATACCATTTGGGAGAACTAATTGCATTACCAGAAATATTTGCGTAAGAAAAATCTGTTTGGGTTTGGTTTTGGATTTTGATAACCTTATGCAGAAGCTAAATTTCACTAACAGCTGTGGTTGGCAACTCTTAGGATCCCCAGGGGAGACAGGGAAGTCTTTCCTGTTCCTATTTGTCTTTTAGTTTATTACAAAAATCCACTGTCCTGATTGAGGAGTCATTGTGTTAGTCAGTTTTCTATCACTATAGTGAAATATCTGAGATAATTAACTTATAAAGAAAGAAATTTTATTTTTGCTTACCGTTCTGGAATTTCCAGTCTAAGATCATTGGCATTACTGCTTTGGGCTTCTGAAGAAACAGTACATCATGGTAGGAGTTTGTGGTGGAGCAAATTGCTTGCCTCATGAGCCAGGAAGCAGGAGAGGGAGAGGAAGAGACCAAGGTTCCATAATCTCTATGAGGGTATGTCCCTGATGACCTAAGAACCCCGACTAGGTCCCACCTCCTAAATGTTCCAACATAACCCAATAGTACCACCCTGGGGATTAAACTTTCAATACATAGACTTTGGGCAGACTGTTAGCCAGACTTTTCATTGCTGTGACAAATGCTGAGAGAAACAATTTAAAGGAAGGAGGATTTTCTTTGGCTCATGGTTTCAGACGTTTCTCTTTATGGTCACTTGGAGATGTGTTTCTGGACCTGTGGTGAGGGATTGTATCATGGGGAAAGAAATCTGCTCACTTCATGGCAGCCAGGAAGCAGAGAGAGACCAAGATGGGCCAGGGACAAGATATGCCCAATAAAGGCACACCCTTAATGACCCACCTCCTCAACTAGACTGTACCTCTTAAGTCTCTACCACCTCCCAATAAACCCATCAGATTATGACTCCATTAATGGATTAATCCATTGGTGAAGTCAGAGACTGTATGAACTATTCTCTTCCAAAAAGCCACATCAGATGGCAAGCAAACCTTTAACACACAAGTCTTTGGGGGGACATTTCAGATTCAAACCATAACCAGGATATTCATCCAAATTATAATAGCCATCTTCCAAGGTACCCAGGCATCATTCTCTTCAGAGTGGTCTTTACCTCTCACAATTCCTGCAGCACTAACCATATCTGTATGTTTATAACTTATTCCCATCACTGCCTCAGAGTTGCCATTGAAACTCATCTCATTCTATCTGGAGACCCAGAAATGTTGTGAACCTTTATTTACATAAAATATACCTTTATGCAATACCTGCTTTGTGGAATTAAAGGGAATGATTTTAGTATTGTGATGCTGGGGATCAATCCCAGAGGCTTTCACATGGTAAGCACATGAACAATACTGAGCTAAACTCCCAGCTCCAAATATTTATACTTTCTGATTGTTAAAAATTACAGTTAAAAAATGCTCATTGATAAAATACCAAATTGTACCAAAAGATATAAGAAAAAACATCACTCTCCTGCCTAACTCTTCCCCATTTCTCCCCACTCCTTAGTCTTGGTCCCTATGGATAACTATGTTTAATGCCTTCATCTATTTCTTCAGGTAATTACTTCCATATTTCCAAGTATATTTGTATTGCTTGATTTAACAATTTTAAATATTATTCATTGAGTTGGTCTTATGATAGAGATGAGACTAAATCTCATATTGTCTCCTCTTTTCCATTCTTCTAACATAGTTACTTTATTATTTTTAGTTTAACTCAGTTGTAGTTATTCATTTTTACTCCAGGGAATTGGTTCCAAGACTTGCTTGGGTACGAGAATCTGTGAATGCTTCAATTCCTTATATAAAAGACATAGTATTTGTATATAACCAGCATACATTCTCTCATATGCTTTAAATCATCTCTAGCTTACTTACAATTCCTAACACAATGTAAGAGCTATGTTCATATACTATAGTGTTGGCATGATGACAAAGAAAAAATCTGTACATATTCAGTACAGACACATTTTTCCAACTATTTTTGATCCACTGTTGGTTGAATCCATGAATGCAGAGCCCATGGATACAAAGAATTGACTATATGTGTGTTTACAACATTATGACTATGAAATATTATTTACTGTTGGACAAAATATTAATCTGTTATATTTCCTTTCTTGAACAGCCTCTTCCCATCCCTTACCCTACCACTTGAGTCTGACCTCTTCCTTTCCTCCTTCCTCTCTTTCTTCCTACCTTTCTCCCTTCTTTTATTCTTTCTTGTTATCCTCAATTGCTTCCAAATGCTTTATCATATAAACTAAGTGGTTTTTTTTTTTTTTTTACACAGCTCTCTGGGCTTCTCCCTTCTCATTCATTCTATTCTCCTCTTCCAACATTGACCAATTATTTTAGGTTTGTTACTCAGTTATCATCCTAGAACTTTGATGATTTTAGTATTGTAGTTGCTGTGTCCTGAGTTACATAAATATTACTTAATTTATTACCTTATTTTACTAGAAAACACTCTTAAGTAACTTCCTATGAAAGGATGTTATAGGTAATGTTTTCTGAACATGACTTCTTAGAATGCTTTTATTCTGCCTTTATGCAAAACTGATCATTTGTCTTTATATAAAATTTTGAGTTAGAAAACATTTTATACCAAACTTGAAGAAATGCATTAATTGTTTCTAAATTTGATTCTGGTAGTCGTGTGTCTTTTTAAATATATTTTTTTTCTTTTTGAAGTCATTTAGACTATTGTCCTTACTCTGTTGCATTGGATTTTGTGATATTATTTATTAGGGCCTTATTGTTCTTTTAATTATTTTTTTGTTGAGCAATCAGTAGGCCCTTTCAATTTGGACTCCCGTGCCCCTGGAAAATTTTATTAAATTATTACTTTGATATAGCTTCATTCCATTTTCTCTATATTCTTTTTGTTCTACCCAAGATAGATGGGGATTAGTCTCTTGAATTTATTTCTTGACATTTTTCTCTCATATGTTCTATCTTTTGTTATATAGTTCTACTTTCAGAGATTTCCTTGCTTTTATATTCCAACTCTTTTATTAATTTTTTAATTGCAAACATATTTTCAACCTTTTTATTCTTTGCGTTTTCTTTAGCATTAATCTATTTTTGAGTATAAAGACAAGATTTTAAAACTCTTATCTATTTTTCATGCTGTTGAATTTTTTCAAATGTGTAGTGCTTGTTCACAGTGGGAACCACACTCTTAAATCTCTACTTTTGTAGATCTAAAAAAGGATTGTTATCTATGAAATTCTCCTTTTGGAAGAAGACATATGAAGGCACAGACATAGAGGAAAGGATAGGTTTTATCTTTCTTATTCCCTCTGATGTATTTCATGTATGGAGTTCCCCCCCTCCAATCCTCTGCCTTATATTCTTTGTACTAAATTTTATTATTAAAATATTGAATTGTTTTTATGATTCTTCTTGGCAGGAAATATAATTTTAAAATATCATTTGTCATGTTCTTACAATATGCCAGATACTGTAAGCTAAGAAGAAAGACAAATAAAAAGATATATTACAACCTGTGCTACAACTATGCACTAAATACCTAGTGAAGGAATTTAGGAATTTTATCTGAATTCTCTGGATTGAAATCCACGATGAGGCATGAAAAGCAGAACATGGGTTATGGACTGATTTTCTGTACCATGGTTTGGATTGTTTGAAAAGACTTTGGATTAAAAATGACACAGATTAAAAAAATTTAAAAAGAAATTTGAAAAATGACACATATCTCTGGGTTTCTATTAGGTCTTGGGATTTGATGGATTTAGCAACTATCTCTGAAATAAATTACCTATATAGAGCATCCTTATTATTACTATCAAATCACAGAGTTTAAGGTTACAGTTCTATTACACTGTGCATTTTAAGGGATTCAACTTCAGCAAAAGCTCTGCTGGATATTTATTGAGCAAATAGAGTATGCCAGGCCTGGAGTCCTTCCACTCAGGAGCTCACAGTTTAGTGTGGGGTAATGGGAAGTGGGGGACAGACCTATAGATGGATTACTAACATGCATTAGTAATTGATGATTGATGTTTGATAATTCTTGATTCCCAAATTCTATTCAACCTTCCTCACCACTCCCAATAAGAAACCAGAAATCTAGCCAAAAGAAGTTCATTTTGCAAAGACTCTGAGAGGAGGAGAAAGCCTGTGAAATCCAGCTTCAAACATCTGTAACCCAGATGAATCTATCAAAAAGAGAGTATTTATCAGACTTGGGACTGGTCAGAGGAGATATGAATTATAGATACATTAGCCAGCCAGTTGAACAGAATTAGCAAGATAGAAGAGCTTGGCTTATGGGTTGAAAGGGTTTCATAAGTCAGATGTCTCTGTCTACTTATTTGCTGCCCTGAGAGAGAGTCCACAAGAGTTGAAGGAAAGAAGGGGGTTGAGTGTCCACTTCAGTAAAATCACAAATAGCATTGAGTATTCCCTATGATGCATCTTAGGCAGCCACGCTGAGGGCATCTTTGTGCCTAACGTGAATTTGGCTTTCCTGACCTTCACAGGCTTCAGCTTTATTTGATCATATTTGTTATTGTTTTCTCTAAAATTGTCTGAAAGGTTTTTTGCTGCTTCACCTACTTTTTATCTTTTGCTTTCTCTCCTTTTCACAAGAGTTAAGTATCCAACTAAATTTGAAAATGTGTGCTTGTCTTTTTCTTTCTTTCTCTTTTGGTTTCCTTGTCTCAGATTTTGTTATAATAATGTTGATAAGGAGAAAAATCACCAAGTAAAAACAAACGGCTAAGCACAGTTAAAGCAACTATCAATCACCTAGTGTCAGACTATGAAACAAACAATGGGATCCTGAACATTAGTTGACTGAGAACTGTGTTGAGCTAATATCTCTGCATGTTGGTGACTATGATTTCTTCCCTACTTCATTCTCTGAGTCTTGTTGCTGGGAGATTTAAGGGCAGAGGACTGCTAGCATATGACTCACTTCTTACTCAAGAGGCCTTCAGAAGGTGGGCTGGGAGGTATCCTGCATGGGCATGGCAGAGAGTGGTATCTGCAATTGTACTGTAGGAAGGTCTGAGGACAGGATGGTAGATGCATATGGCGTCAAAGGGAACAGGTGGAGAAGTTGGTGCTGCACAGACCTGGCTGCTCATGATTAGCTGTGCAGTGCTCACCCACACACTGAGGCTGTTGAGCCAAAGAAATGGTAGGGCTGGGCCCCTGCAGTGGCGGGTCTGTTAAACATCAGCCAGGCTTCATTATAGGTTTCTTTTGAAGTTAAGATTCAAAGTTTCTTGCAGCCAAAAAAAACATGCATGGGGAAAATAAGTGTAAGGGGTAGAAGAGGGCAGGGAGCAAAGAAATGGTGGGGAAACTTTAAAACTGAACAGCAACAAAATCTCTTAGTTCCTTTACTTGAACATGCTCAAAGTGTGCAAACTCATGTCATTTGGCAAAGAGAACAAGAGGGAAGAAATAAGAGAAGACTTATAGATAAGCTTGGAAAGTTTACCTAATCATTGAAACATCTGTTTATTTTCCTACAGGCCAATTTCTCCACAGTTCCAATAGTTCTTATAGAGTAAATGAAATCCACAATTTTTCTGTTCACCTGGCTGAATGCATTTTCCTCGCCAGGTGAGTGGGGAGAGGCTGTTTTTCTCCTTTTTGTGGTTATTTCTTGGCCAAATATACAGACTTGTGAGTGAGCCATGTGGTCTGTCTGGGCTACAAATATTTCCTCTTACAAAAATTTTAGGAGAGACCCTAATAGCCAACCAACCACATTCAGTTATTTGAGGTAGTTGGGCATTTTCCTAGGAGTTGGGGTGTTAGCCCTGGTACACCAACCAGTTGCTGGTCTCAGTTGATGTTGCTTAGGGATCACTTCCTAGAACTGAAACCTAAAAATCTGAAAGATCACTGCACACTTATGAATGCATTCTTTCTTTCTTTCTTTCTTTCTCTTTCTTTTTGTCTCTAAGAACCTTGTTTGTAAGTTACTTTCATGATAGAAGAAATGTTAAGTCTTGTTTCTCGCTCTTCCTCTAACCCAGACCCTTGTTCCTTGATGTCAGAGATGTAGGATGGGTAGTGAGTGAGTGGAACATAGAGTTATCTGGACATTAGGGGTCTTTCTGAAGCTGTTTCATCAGAGTATAACCCCTTAGAAGAAGCTGCTGACCAATTAATTTCCTTAGCATCAAGGTTTCTCTGTCTCTCTTCCACAGCTCTGTCTAATGGCTGTGGACCTGATTCCCCCAGCTCAAAATATGGATACTGATGCTTACTTTTTTGTCACTTTTCTCATGACCTAAAATATGAACTAATTTGAGTAACTTCTCATCTATTCAGTGCCACTTCCTACTCCTGAACCTGCCTACTTGCACGTGGGTCATTGTAATAGCTTCCTAACTGGTCTCCTGCTTTTGCTCTTTTACTTCTATCCCTAGGACATATTTGATAGAACTGAGTAATCCTCTCAGAGCATAACACAGATGAATCCATTCCTCTGCCCCAAATTCTCCAGCAGCTCCTAGATTACTCAGGGTCAAAACTAAGGAACAGTGTTACTTTAGTCCACTGGGCCTGTGAAATCTTGCACTGGTCACTTTTGTGGCCTTTCTTCTCACTGTGCTCCACTGCCTAATTAGATTCTAGTCATATTGGCCTTCCTACTGTCCCTGGACTTGCCAGACGCACTCCTACTACAAGACCTTTCCACTTTGCTGGAATGCTCTTCTTCCTGATTTATTCATGGCTAATATTCCTACTTCCTTCTGGTCATTTTTCAAGTCACCTTCTAGGTGAGGCCTTCCCTGGTGACCCCATCTAAAATTTCACATATACCCTTTTCATGGTTTCTTTCCTGCTTTATTTTTCTTTTAAGAATTTATCACCAGCATGCTGTTTGGTTTATTTTCCTTAATGTCAGTCTTTTCCACTGGAATGTAAATTCCACTAAGGAAGAGGGTTTTTGTATGTTTGGGTTACTGTTGTACCCTAGCACCTAGAACAGAAAAAAGGACAGATAAAGTATTTAAAAAATAATTGTTGAGAAAGGCATGCTCTTACTCTAGTACAGTGGTTGGCACATCATGGCCAGTGGACTAAATTTGGCCACTGTGTTTTCATAAATAAAATTCTGTTTGGACACAGTCACTCCCACTTGTTTGCATATTGTCAAGGGCTGCTTTCATGCGGCAGAGTTGTATAGTTACAACAGAGACCATATGACCCACAAAGCCTAAAATATTTACTCTGTGGACTTCTACAGAAAAACTTTGCCAACCCCTATCCTAGTACATGTTTATCGTACTATACTGTAATTACCCATTGTTGCTGGTCTGTTGCACAAGACTTTACATTCTTTGTTCACAGGAACACAAGAAGAGCTCACTTAATATGGCTAAAAATAAGCTAATATATAAATGAAAAATCAGTGATGTACAGCAAATGACAGTGTCAAGCAAGGACTTGGGTAGGGTAGAAATTTAAAGGTAGAGAATACTACTCTGTGTTTAAAAAAAAGCATTTAAAGTCTACACTGTCTTGATCTTCTCTACTAGTCTCATCAGTGTAGTAGAATGGTGGAAAGGGAAGGATACAGAGGAGAAGAGGATTGATGTGCACTGTACATATGTACATATAAGTATATATATTCACAGTCATTTATATTCAATAAACATCCATTGAGCATGCATTCTAGACTAGGTACCATTTTAGGCGTTATAGATACTGTAGTGAAAATAATTCCTTCCCTCTTAGAACTTTTATTCTAGTTTGAGAAGACAGGCAAACAACAAATACACAAGTAAATACATTATATGTCTTCATGATACATTCTGGAGAAAGAAATGCAACAGAATAAGGGAGGCAGTGGAAGTGGAATAAAGGTGTCCATGCAGTGCCTTACTGAGATGACATTTGAACAGATGACTGAAGGAAGCAATGCAGTGGAGTCTAGGAGATTTGTCTAGGAGACTTGTTCCAGGCAGAGGAAAGCAAGGAGAAGCAAGGAAATGATATGGCTGGGATGATCAGAGATACGTTGAGAGAGGCCACAGAAAGCTTATGAGGTCACGAGGTAGGTTTTAGCTTTCTTCTTGAGGAACTGGGAAGCATTAACAGAGCTTGAGAGTAGTGTGACAAAGTGGCAGAAAGAGATAAGTGGAGGATGTGCAAAGAAGTATCTAACTATTCTAACTCAAAGTGATATTATGAAATTTAAATGACAAAATGTTTGTTTAAAATGCTTCATAAGTTGAAAACTGCTTCCTAAGTGAAAATATTCTGTGAAACATTATATGAGATTTAGTGGCAAAGTTGGAGAGAGGCAGATGTCTGTCTTCAAGGAGATGTCAAAGAGGTAATTGAAAAATATATGTCAAAAAGGTATTCATCTTAGTGTGGAAATTACAGGGGGAGGATCATGCCTTATAGGTAATAAGTATTCATCATGAAACAGAAAACATGAAATTTTAATCATCCTGACCCAGGAGTAATGTGACCCTTATCTCCTCTCCAAGTCCTCTTTCCTATATGAGTATAAAAATGACCACAATGAACATCACCTTTCTACTGTGCTGTCAAAAAGAGTAATTACTTATGAGGGCCTATGCCCATGGGTTGTATTTGGTACATAGTAGATACTTAGAATTTCCAAGTGGATGTTGTAAAGTTTGAGGTGAGGGTGGAAGTCATAGCATGGAGACCAAGACAGAGGTAGGGATTCAAAATTATTTCAAAAAGATTAAATGAACACCATGAAAATTTATGTAATGAACTTAAGAGTTTAGGATCTAACAAAACATGTAAGCCAAGCAGGTACAGACCTGTGTTTGCTGCAGTCATTGTGAAAATAGTCACGAGTGGACAAAAGCATGATGTGGCCACTAAAAGTATGCCAACAATCTCAGGCTCTGTTGAAAGGATAAAGTGTCCAGATTGTTGGAAGAGATGCTTGCTCTTAGACGTGGCCATAGTCAGACTTTGGAGTCTGTCCTCGATTCTGGGCAACAGATTTTATGAGGAACGTCAACAACCTGGGGTATGTCCAAGATTTGAGAAAGAATATCAATGATAAAGAGGGTAAAATTTCCCTGTTTTCCTTCAGATATGGGTTATAAACTTCTCCCTGCTTGGTCAAGGAAAAGTTAAAGAGATTTTTTTAAAAAGTCACAATGGCCTCTTTTGCATATCACTCACTCTACTCATTTATTCATCTATTCACTCATTAATTCATTCTGTTTATAACAAACATTTATTGAATGTCTACTATGGTTCAGACATAGTAACAGACACCAGGTATATGATCCTTGTTTTCATTCATGTAGAAGAGATAGACATGTATACATGTTTACATGCATACTACAGAATTGAGTAAAATAAAGTCAACTGCTATCTCTAAACATCTTTGGCCTCTAAATTCTCAATTTCCATGCTAACTAACAACTTGTCTTCTTACTTCTAGTCTTCTTCCACCCTAACCCCAGATTAACTTTGCACACTGTTACCAGAATATTCATTTTAAGGATATTTATGTCTTCAGTGCTTCCCAATCAGAAGGACTCAACCTGAGTGAGGATGGGATTTGCGGTTGTTCTTGAAAGATGAGTAGTAGAGAACACAAAGGTGAGTTTATTAGGTGAAAGAATAAGGTCAACAGATAATTGGCACCATGTGTTAAATGTAAGAAGTTTTACGAAAATAACCATAATAATAACTGCCTTTCATTCAATGACCCACCCATTAACTATGAAATTCGAGCATCATTATGTAGCATTTACAGTGCAATACTAGGATGACTATTCCAAGTGACTTCATGTGGAGCCTAGTACTTCAGTTAAATGTTTTATAATAATTCTACTTTAATATTCCTTTCAGTAGCTTTGTCTATTCCTATTTCATAGATTTTCATATAATGGAAATAATCATCTTCCCTTATCCTGTTTTTCTGGTACTATTCCAGGTGATGGTAGATCCTTGGTCAACAAATAGATGAAACCACATTTTCTCCTCTTTAGGTAGTTGAGGGCACCACAGGTAGTTTTAATAAGGACACACAGTGGACATGGTGTACACATTAGTGGTCTGTCCTAGCTTCAGAAATCTTGAGATATTAACACCTCATCTTTATGCAGTTAATTTCAGTGGATCATCTCTTCAAGAATTTAATTTAAAACTAGTACCTGAAGAATCCCTTTCTAAGGCTTATTCCAGTACTCTTCTTAGTTTTAAATTCTTAGGTATTTGAATTTTATTTCTATGGCTAGAGAAATCCTTATGTATTTTACATACATATTTCTACATAAAAGGTCTCTGGAAGAAATATGTATTTGTTTAGATGCTAATTACAATATACCTAAGGTAGTTAAGTCCTACATTTGTAGGTAGGACTTAAGGTGGTTTTTATATTTTCTGATGATATAACAAGTTAAAATAAAAACACAGATAAGAAAGAGGAAACAAAGGGAAAATGAAGACAGGTAGAAATAAACTCAGTAAGTGATGAGTTCAGTATGCTAAATGATTACATAAATATTACAGTGCTAGAGTTAGGCCACAGGATTCATTACAAAGAGGAAAGTAGAATGAGGTACATTATTTACTCTTCTTAAGATACAAAAACATACAGATGCTCAAGAGAACAACTGGCACAGATAATCTTATGGGACAGAAATTTCTCCTGGGGACACATGTAGAAGAAGTTATGTAGTAGAATGCACAAGGCTCTCAACAACACCCTTGGGCAAAAATCTGGAATCTGATTTAAGCACAAATGAAAGAACACATTATAACCCCAATTTCACCCATTTGGAAAATACTTGGAATACTTTAACCTGAAAACTTTTTTTTAATCATGTTCTATTTTTATACTTTATCTGTTTTTATTGATTTTACAGAACAATGGGTTTCATTTTGACATTTTCATATTTACATACATTTATTTTGATCATACTCACCCCTCATCATCCTCTCGTGCCCTCTCTATTCTTCTGCTTCCCTCTTAGTATTCTTTCTGCTTTCATGTCTTTTATTTAAATCTAGATTCTATGATTATATGAGTGACAACAAACTATATTTGTCTTTCTGAGTAGCTTATTTCAGTTAATATGATGATATCAAGTTCCATCTGTTTTCTTGAAAGTGACATAATATTGTTCTTTTTATGGCTATATAATACTCCACCATGCATATACATTTTCTTTATACATTCATCTGTTGATGGGCACCTAGGCTGAAATAAACATGGGTATGCAGTTATCTCTATCTGTGTTTTAACTTAGATTCCTTTGGTTATATACCCAGCAGTGATATAGCAGGATCATCTGGTAGTTCCATTTTTAGTTTTTTAAGAAATTTCTGTACTGATTTCCATAGTGACTGAATTAATTTACATTCCCTCCAACAATGTGTAAGGACTCCTTTCTCCCTGCATCCTCGCCAATATTTGCTATTGTTTGTTTTCTTGATAACAGCCATTTTGACTGGGGTGAGATGAAATTTCAATGTTATTTTGATTTACATTTCTTTTATAGCTAAGAATGTTGAGCATTTTTTCACCGACTTATTTGCCATTTATATTTCTTCTTTTGAGAAATGTCTCTTTAATTCATTTGTCCATTTATTGGTTAGATAATTTTTTTCTTTTAGTATTCCTTTGAGTTCTTTATATATTCTGATATTAGTGTCTTTTCAGATGAATAATTGGCAAAGATTTTTCTCCCATTCTGGAGGCTGTTTCTTCATTTTGGTAATTGTTTAATGATGAATAATAAACAAGAAACTAGGTCCTCTGTGAAGATGGGGGTAGAAAGTATTCAGAACTAAAACACCAATGGCAGACATGAACTGAGGAGTACACACATCTTTCCCTAAGATCAGAAGGAAGGATATGCAAGTGGATGCAGAACTGGCACAAACATAAGGTTGATATCTGATGTTTCTAATGAAGAAACAGACAGGTGTCCTGAGACAGAGGGGCTTCTGGCTGGGTGGAGCTTGAGGGAGGTGGAAATCCTTTGCAATAGCTTCTTTCTAGTCAATCTTTCTGTCCTTTTACACTATTGTGAAAGAAAGTAGTTTTGTGAACAACTGCTGCAAACCTCTAAAGAGCTGTAGCCCTGGCCAATTTTGGGAGACACAATAAGCCTGCATGGTTCAAAATCATGGAGCTAGCTGATTTCCTGGTTGAATGACCCTAGAAGAGGTCATATGACTTCTTGTTTCCTTACTGTATGTAACCACCCAGGTTGTTAGACAAATAGCTAAAGACACTAGAGCTAAGACCCTGCCTCAGTTTCCTCAGTTTTTTCATCTCAGCCTAGGCCTTTGTTTCACTCTATAGTCTCAAAATCACTTTTTAAGGTTCAGAAGAAGTTGGAAATCTTTAATTCCTTGGTAGACTTTTTTTACTTACCTATATGGCCATGTGTTTCTCCAATGTACTGGGTTTACGTAATATAGTCATTAACAGAGTAGATGATGCTAAAGATGGAGAAAATTAAGGAGGAGGATGTGAAGACAAACTCCAAAAAAGAATAAAGCTCAGAGCAACCTGTCAGCCTGGCTAATGTGACTCTCAGTAGAGTGAGCTGACTGTGGAGTCATGGCTTGAGCCACCTGAGAGACTGCTGGCTTGGTAACCAAACAGTATCTCTCTTTGCAGTTGCAGGGAGAGCACACATTAATCCTTGATCCAGTTAGATATGGATAAGATGATAGTTAATTCAGTCTAAGTAGATGCCTTTACAAAGCATTATTTTAATGGTGTCTTATAAAAGAGTGATATAATTGGCAGGTGCTTTGAGACTTCATGACCATTTTTAGCAAGAAGACATATATTCAGCAGTATATACTGAAGGCCAGTTTACTCAGTGAAAATGCCTACCAGCTCTCACAAGGGCACATGCTAATCATATGTTCCTTGAATACTTTTATTGCCATGTTTCCATTAATACCTCTTTTTGTAAAGAACAAGCTCTTGGGAACATATTTACCCAACTATTTCTTTTCCTTTCTTTTAAATATTCATATTTTCTTACCTTTTTTCTGAATGCCATCATTATCAGTCAGACTTGAAAACAATTTTAAATAAGTCCTTGGCAACTTTTAAGTTGTTCTTGGTTACCTTGATATCCCTTGGGCCAACCTTGAGACCACAGGAGCTACCCAACGAATTCTTGAGAGCTCAGGTAAGGGCTAGCACTGTCAAGTTTCTTTAGATAATCAAAGTCAGTGGAAAAACATTGAAAGTGAGATTCAATTTACAGAAATTTAGTTTATAAGAAAATACTCTTAGAAGGAATTAAGTATAAAAAGTACAGTAAGTTTCTACTTGCATTTAAAAATCTATATGCATAGATTAAGGTAGTCATTACCTATTTTTTCCTTTTCTATGTTTTCCTAATAAAGGTATACTCATATTTTAATATACTCTATACCAAGGCACACTCTGCTTTCAGATGCAGAAATATAGAGATACCAGAGATACCAGAAATGAGGTAAAAGATTCCACTGAGGGGGAGTAGAGAGGGAGAGCAGGTGGGCAGCAGAGTGGTTCCTAAGGGAGAGAAGACAGCAGCCAGAAAACCCTCAGCCGCAAGGAGCTCCTGAAAGACCAAAAGAAAGCTTCATTAATCTATTCATAATAGGAAGAAATCTTGCTTCAGAAATATATTAGTAACTTAATCTATTCTCTGAGGTTAAGAACATCTGGTAATTATTGATTAGAAACTATTTGAGGTCTTCTGAGATATCCCTGACTGAATAGTTGTTTTATTATTTTTTAATTCAATAAGCATTCATTGTAATGGAAGACAAGCAAACTTAGCATCAGAAAGGATGAAACAGGTTAATCAACAAACCCAGATGAAGCATTGCACATACTAATGGGCAAAAGGACATCCTATTGATAGTCAAAGCTGCTGTTCTTATAGTCATCACTTTTGCCACCCTGGCTTCCTAACCCAAATTCTAAAATGACTGACATCTCTGTTAGCTATAATCTATACTTCCCAATCAAATATTATCTTTTCAAGTAATTTTCATACCAATTCTGATATTTAAAATAACCTGAAACCAAAAAAGAAAAAAGCAATGGTAGTTGTCTTTGACAAAGTCAGTTACTTGGGAGTAGAGATTAAAATTCCATTCAATACTCCAGGAAGGACCAATTGATGGCAGTGATTTTTCTCTGGTGCAGGCGACTCCCTCTAGGTACCTAGTCTGTCGATGAGGAGTCAAGCAGGGTCAATGGCTTGTCTGTTGTAGTAACTGCCACCTTTAGTAAACACAATACTACCACACGTCAGAAAACTCTCTCTGCCTTTCTCTCTTAAAATAATAATTAAGAACTCTTTTACCAATTATTAATTCTGTTGAACCAGAGCTTTTTACTCATGCCTATCATCATTCATGATATCCTTGTTAATCAATTATGACTTCAACTTAAAATATTCTACACTATTATTTTAATTTTAACAATTTACAGGGGTTGTAGAGTTTGCACATAGCAGTCATGCAGGAGAAAGCTCTTGTGGGTTCTCACTGAGAGCACTGAGATTTAGAATTAGACCTGAGTCAGGGAAGGGGGCTCGCTGCAGTTCACCTCCAGTTCATAGTGTTTCTGGAACACTGGGTGATTTTAGACAGAACTTACACTGTGAGTTTCTTGAGAGAAAAGAAGTGCCGCAATTTATTTTTGTTCTGCTGTAAATGAAGGAAATGACTACTAAATTCTGATTTTGAGTCAGCCATAAAAACATTGCATTTATTTTATTAAATTACCATCCTGAAAAATGAGTCTTACCTTCATTCAAAAGGTGAAACAACCTGAATCTCTCAGTTTGCTTCTATAATCTAGCACAGAGAATATGGTAGGTACTTAATAAATTTGTGCTAAATAAATCTATTGAAAGTAGGAATGCAAATACTTCGATCTAAAGAGGCCAAAGATGATCACTAAAGGTCTTTGGGTCCTAGAATGATGGACTTAGACCAACAACTGTCCCCAGAGGACATTTGTCAGCCAGTTTTCTTTTTTTTTTTGTGGTTCTGGGGCTTTAACTCAGGGCCTTCACCTCTAGCTACTCCACCAGCTCTATTTTTGTGAAGGGTTTTTCAAGATAGGGGCTCACAAACTATTTGCCAGAGCTGGCTTCGAACCACGATTCTCCTGATCTCTGCCTCCTGAGTAGCTAGAATTACAAGCATGAACCGCTGGCACCTGGCTTTTGTTTTGTTTCTTGAAGCAAATGTCATTATTACCTCGATGAAGGTAAGCCATAAGAAAGCAAGGTTTGCTGGGAGCTGGTGGCTCATGCCTGTAATCCTAGTTACTCAGGAGGCAGAGATCAGGAGGATTGCAGTTTGAAGCCAGCCCAGGCAAATAGTTCATGAGACCCTATCTCAAAAAAACCCTTCACAAAATAAAAGGACTGGTGGAGTGGCTCGAGGTGTAGGCCTTGAGTTCAAGCCTCAGTACCATAAACAAAAAGAAAAATGCAAGGTTCATTTAGAGGTTGGGATGTTGACTTTGAGCATATCTGAGGCACAGACAGTTGGAAAAATGTGATAGTGTGATTAGTATAATATAGGATAACTACCAAAATCATACTACTCTCATCGTTTCCAGGTATGCCTACTTAAGTTCAAGAGAAATAAAACTGAGATAAAATGGTGTCTTAGTGCATCTGGGCTGCTATAAGAAAACAACATAAGCTAGATAATTAATAATTGTCAGATACTTACTGCTTATGGTTCCAGAGGCTGGGAAATTAAAGATGAAGTTCCTGTCATAGTCTGTGTCTGCTGAAGACCTATTCCTCATAGATGGTACTATCTGTGGCCTCATATGGAGGAAGGAGCAGGAAGCTGCCTTTTAGAAGGACACCCATCCTACTCATGAAGGTAGAACCTTCATATCTTAATCACTTAATCACCTCTTAATACTATCAGATTGAGGATCAGATTTCATTGTAGGGATTTGGAGGGGCACAAACATTCAAACCGTAGTAAATAGTAAAGAAATCAATGGCCAAATTAGTATCCCTACATGTTTTCTTCCCATTATTATTATTATTATTAATGACCGTTCTATATTTGTCCCAAGATCTCCCATTTTTATTCCTACTCTCTGGGTCAATATGTTTTCCCCTTTTTCTCCTGTTCTGAACAGTTCCTTTTGGCTGGTTGAGCCTTTAATTCAGAGAGGTGAACAGGTCCCTGTGTGTCGCTGATGATTCACTATTGGCCACATGGATTGCTGGGCAGTAAAGAGGTTTTGGCAGTCAGGAGACCATTGAAACGAACAGTGTAAACTCAAGCAAGGCCAGGAAGAGCTAGAGCCAACCTTCAGAACAGTTGGGCCAAAAAAACAGCTAGTCCTCATTTCACCTGGGACTGTCCTGTTGAAGACCTCTCTCCCCAAACAGCTGTCTTTCCTACAGGGGACAGGCGAAACAGCTATCTTGGCATTCAAAGAAATAGAATTGAGTATACAAAATTCTGGGGAGATTTCCCAAAGGTTAACTTTTTTTGTTTGATTCAATTTAAATATATCCACCAGTATTGCTAAACACTTACCATATTCCTTCCTTTTTTCTCTGTGATTTTAAATAAGTCCAATAAAATCATGGTGACTCTAAGGAGGTGCTCTCCCTGCCTCTGGCACCTAACTGAGGATGGGGTAGATGGTTGTGTAGTACTAAAAGGTCTCAGGAGTCCTTGAACACTAAGCCTTATAAATCATGAGAGTGAGCAAATCAAAACAAATTTCCAAATAGCAGAATGCATTACTTTGTTTCAAGTCAGTTACTTTATCATTTTTATGATCAGAATTCATTAAATGCATGCCAACTTTGACACCTTTTCATTAGCAAAGTATTTAAGGTCTTTATCTTCCTCTTATCTATTGTTCTAGTCTCATCTTTCATTTTTTCCTGAATGCACAAAGCTTCTTGTTTTCCAAACGTGTCAGGCTTCTTTCTATATTTATGCTTTCAAAGAAGTCATTTCTTCTTGCTGGAATACCTCTTTTCTTCTTGGTAAACTTATTAAGACCCAGCTTAACTATTTCTTTTGCTCTCATTTCTTTTCTGCTGCTGTATCACTCTATGGGCACTTCTATGGTTATTTTTATTATATTACTATGATTTTAAGAGATTTGGGAGATAAACCTACTGGGACTGTTCAGGAGAAAGGTGTAAAAACTGAATATCTGGCAGGGCTAGAGTTGAGTGACTTAACCAGATTACAAAATGAACTGCTATGAGAGCAGGAAGAAAGGTGTTGAGTAGATACAAGTGGGTGGTGGAGGCAATAAGGAGTTCCACCTGAGCAGGGAGCTGCAATCAAGTTCCTCTGTACGAGGAGGTATTTGGCTCCACATTCTGGGAGGACATGCAGATGAAAATAGGGCTATGAGGCATGGGCAATCCAACTGCAGGAGGAATTCGAGCCCAGTGCTAAGATGGGAAACTGTTCAGTAGATTCAGTTAATATCACAGGGGTCAGAAGGCCAGGGCTCACTCTGACTTGTTGGACACTATGTCTGGCAGTACAATCAATTCCACATTCTACCAAATGATGGGTTCCAAGACTGCCGAAAGAACTCCTGTCCATAGTTGGCTTGGAAACTGGAGATGAGAGATAATAAAAGAGCATCTGAGCCTCTAGCTAGGAGGAGTGGGGAAGGCATGGAAAGACTGTCGATTTGGCACATTGGAAACATGCTAGTTTTCCAGCATGCAGTTGTACATGCTGTCAGAATAGAGCTCATTCTTGCTTATCTTTGCATCCCTCGTGCCAAATACTGTGCCTGGCCTGCAGTGGATTTTCAATAAATGCAGATTGAAGCAATGAGTTAGTAAATACATGAATAATTCTCAGCCTCTATGAAACATGTTCCTCTCTCTCACACATACTCTATCAGTTGGATAAGAATACTGAACTATCCATTAGATAGTATAGCTGTCATCTATAATTGTTTGGTAATAATCTCCTTTTCCATTATCTTACCCCACTTCAAACTCAAAAGAATATAAGTTGAATTTATTTAAAAAATAGAGTTGGTGTTAATTTACTTTCTATTAGTAACGTTATATATAATATATATACGTATAAGTGTGTAAAATAGGCACGTTATTAAAAGAAAAATTATAAAGTTGGCATCCACCTCCATGTTGAAATAGAGAACATTATTAGTGTCTCAGAAAAAGGCTGTGTGTTCCCTTCTTTCTCTGATTTCACCTTCTGTTTTTGCCAACTTAATTTTTACTTATTTATTTTTGATTTACCATACATGAATAATATGAGGGCATTTCCTTGTGAAATCCCATACATGTGTACAGTGTATCTTGAACAAGTTCGCCGCTCCACTATATTCCCATTCCCCCTCCCTCTTCCATCTCTTTCAAAGAGTGCTTGCTGAGTTTCATTATGCTTTCTATACATATTCACATGCATATATCTCACTCAACATGATGATCTTCATTTCCATTCATTTTCCTACAAATGACATGATATTAATATTTCATCTTTCTTTATGGCTACATAATAGTCCATAGTATGTATGTGTATATATATATTTTTTTCTTTATTCACTGGACCACTTGGCTGATTCCAGTTTGGTTATTATGCAGAAAGCTGCAATAAATGTTGGTATCTCTTGTGTATATTGATTTGATTTACACTCCTTCAGAAATTGATTTTACCCCCTTATTTATTTGCTATTCTAGTTTTTCTAATAATAATTTCTTCACTTTTATTTTTAGTTTTATCATTATACATGTATTTCTAAAATGTGCATATTTAATTTGCCTGGCTTTGAACCTTATTTAAATAGAATCTTCCTGTATTTATTTGTCACTAGCTTCTTCAGCTAAGGACACATCACATTTTATTTGCAAATTGTGTTAATTTATTTTGAGGTTTTCTTTTTTAGTATTTCTGTTGCTGGAATGACTGGAGCATATGTCTGCCTTCTACTGTTGGGGTGAAAATTTCTGATGAGCAATAATATATACCCATAATCCTTTTTTTTCAGGAAAGTCAAACTAATAAAACAAATATTGAGGATGGCTATTTATTTTACAAAAGTATTTTCCATAATAGCCATTTAAAATATGATTAATAAAAACCAAAAAGTTAGTGTTTGGAAACTCTTATCAATGGAGTTATACCTGAATTGATTTCACATGGAGACCAAAGGTGTAGTAAAGAAATGAGAGTGTAGTCAGAATGAAGATTGGAAGCTGGAAACTTCATGTGCAGATAGTACAAGGCAATGAGAAATCTTTCTACATTTCTAGTCTAGGTGCTCATAGTATTCCCTTAGCAGTAAGATTGGGTGTGTAGATAACTGGCAGAACACACCTGGTTTTCCTTTTGTATCCTTTACTTCTTCCTATTTTCTTAATGATTCAATCCTGTACATACAGACATAAACTAAAAGAAAGATTGACACCTCTTTATCCTGTAAGGCATTCAGCTTTCAAGAAGATTCATTTTCTTATTAATTATTCAACTACTTTCCACTATGTAGATTTGATATCAGACCATGTCCATTTGTATGCACTGGTTTGGTATCAAATCCAAAATGTTACCAATTGACCAGTTCTGGAAACAATTAGTTAAACTTAGGTTAACAATTTGTTACCCATATTTAGTTTCAAAATGTTGACTGAAAGAATACAACTTTTAGATGAGAAACTGAGAACCAGATGGGATAGAAAATATCTCTGTGTTTAATATACTGAGACCAAGAAAAATTCAGTGAACTGCATCCAAAATAATGACTAGACCTGGGTCTCTTCATTCCCAATTCAAAGATATTCCCTGCAGGTCTTGATTTAATTTGGTTAGTGTCTATAAACTGTGTTTTACTTTGATATTATTCTTTTAAAAAGAGTCTAGATATAGGTGTTATTTTTATTATTTTAAAATCAATTTTCACACTGTAAATTTATCCTTCCTTAAAAGGAACATTTAATATACTCTCTGAAGCTGTCATTTTAAAATTTAATCTGCCCTTTGGGAGAATTGCTGAGATATCCTGGGGAAGATGATAAGGGATGAGATGTAGTGCACCACAGAAGGGACGGTTTTGGTTAGAGGGTGCTCAGTTCACTTCCCTGACAGAAGAAGCAAATAATAGGGTCTAGTGGGTTAGAGGAAATGGTAGGAGCTTGTCTAAATGCTCCTGTCAGTTTTATTTCCTTTACAGTGCTGAGGATCAAATCTAGGGCCTTGTACATGCTAGGCGAGTGCTCTACCTCTGAGCTACATCCCAGCCCTTTAGTTCTGTTACTGTGAAGGAAATCTTAAGGTGATTAGCTGAGAGCAAGAATGTGAGGATGTAGGTGTTGAAGGTTTGAAGAGAAAAAGGTGTGAAATAGTCTCACGAAGGAAGTAGGAAAGTGAAATGTAGTGGGATCTGGATGTTTAAAGACTCATTTGAGACTAAAGATTGCACATTTAAATTGAGTCTAGAGAGTGTACTTGTGTTTTTCTATGGTCACCTTAGGCTACTTGAGTATAGACAAGTTTTAGAAAAGTTAATTGAACTAGGTTTGAGGTTCTGCCAAATGAGTAAAATAGGGAAAGTAAGGCCAAAAGGGTTGCAAAATGTATGCAAAGAAAATTATCTAATGATAAAAAATGATTATATAGCCAGGTGCAGGGGCTCACACCTGTAATCCTATTTACTCAAGAGGCGAGATGAGGAGGCTCAAGGTTTGAGGCTAGTCAGGGCAAGGGTGACGTGGGCCTGTGATCCCAGATTTGAGGGAGCATAAATAAGAGGAGCGTGGTCCAGGCCAGCTTGGGCAAAAACACGAGACCCTGTTGGAAAAATAACAAAAGCAAAAAGGGCTGGCAGGGGTGAGGGGTGGGGGAGGGGAATGGCTCAAGTGGTAGAGTGCCTGCCTAACAAATGCAAGGCCCTGAGTTCAAACTTCAGTACTATAGTGGGAAAAATACCATCTCTGTGTTTCAGAAACTTACTTTCCTATTGATTTGCTTTCTAGGCTCAGAACTATCTTCAGACTGGGGGACATAATGGGCTGAATGTATACATATTTGAATGTATGACTTTCAGTTAAGGACCTTATTATTATTCATATATTTCCACTATTGTCTTTAGAGTAGGGAGGACCTGAGAGGGATACATAAAGGCACATGCCATGATTTTCACTCCAAAGGGCTTTACAATCTATTTGGCTAATAGAACATAATATAAAAATATAATAAAATATGACACTTAAACCCTTTGCTAGTATTTGTGTGTTTTGTTATATCACTATTTGATTAGTATTGGATATTTTCCTTCATTTATTTCTATGCCTTGAGCATATGAAGTACAGATTGCTCTCTGCTTGATAATTCCAAGCAAAATAGTAATAGATATAATGGGCCTTTGTAGCTGTTTTTTAAAGCTTCCTTTTAAAATATAATCTTGTATTTACCTTTTCATTTAGTTTATTATCTGGAATTGAAACTGTCTCTGAGTGTTGAGTAAGGATTTGCAGTCTCCTATTTTTAAAGGACTTGCTTACAGATAAAATTCAATCTTCCTTTCTGGCTCTGCTCTTCACAAGATGTATTGCGTTTGACAGGTCTTTTATGTTGAGAGCTGAATATGGAATCCTAGGCCGAAGTTTCGATTTATGCTACCCATAAAACTTAAGGCCTTCACCAGAAATGGAAAAGCAATCAAGGATTGGTGTAAACAGACCAAGCTGACCCCCATCTGTTGTGGTTTAGTGTTTTCCCAGAGAGACACATTTTCTCTGATAATTCTCTCTGATGTTAATGGGAGGTTATACACAGCATCAGGCCAGCTTTCTTCTGAGTAAGTAGATAAGATGGACACACAGGTGGTATGATTTCAGAGACTTCAAGAGAAACTTTGTCCATCAAAAGGTGGTTTCCCCATCAGAATAATAATGTCTAAAATTTCATAGTTAGAATATGGTTTTCAGAATTCCAGCCAAATGAGAATTTTTGCCCTTTTGAAATGAAATGTAGTCTTGTCACTTAATGACAGATCTCCAGGTATTAATAATGAAGCACCTGTGTGGGTGATCACATTGGTGATGGAAATTTTTTTTGTATGCATACATACCATACATGCAGATTTGTGGGTGGTAACTGGAAACAGATGGATCTGTAGGAGCCTCAGATATCAAGATGGGTTTGGAATTTCAGAGCCTTAAAGGACTCTGTGTGAATTAATTAACCTGGGGACTATTCTCTATGAGAAAAAAGAAATAAAGAAAGGAACCTCGGGACAATGATACAGGTACAAGTTCAATGATCAAGACTGTGACATACAGAAGTCTTATGATGAACTATTTAATTCATGTAGTCATTTGTGCATTCTTTAATCAAGCAAGTTTGAATTGAGCCTCTACTACATGCCAGGCATTGTGGAGTAAACTGGGATAGGAAGGAAAACAACAGCTATTACACAGTGTGACTGATATTACAACAGAATTTATAGAGTGAATTTGGAAAGTGCTTGATGGGTTATCTAAAACACACTAGAGAGAAAGGGAGAGAAGTTTTTCTGGAAAAGTTAAGATGTAAGATCCTTAAAACAACTTTAAAGGGTTATTTTGGTAATTTTCAGAAGAAATGGCAAATGCTTAAGCTAAGAAGACAGTAGCAATACAAGTGGAGAAAAGAGGGTGGAGATTTGAGGGGCAGTAAGAATTATACAGACTTTGGAAACTTATAGAAAATGGAGAGGAGTTGAACAAGTGGATAACTCGTGTACTTATGGCAACTACATGGTAACATCATTCATCATAATAAGTAATTGATGAGAAGTAACTTGCATGGAAGTGGTATGTGAGCATAAGAAAGAAATCAATTCTGGATTAACTGAAATTGAAATGCTCAAAAGCACACCTAGGTAAAAACATTGAGCTGAATTTCAATACATAGTTTGAAACTTAGAGAACAGTGTATGGATCAAAAATATTGGGGAGGTCATCAAGAAATTAGTGAGAATTAATTCCATACATTTGGATTAAATTTATCTCGAGAAAATCTCTTGAATGTTAAATGATGAGAGGTTGAAAGAGAAATGCTTTGGAGAAGCTAGAATACAATAGAGATGGAAGAAAGCCTAAAGGGCATGTTGTCATGAAGTTAAGAAGAGACTTGCTTAAAGGAGGATAGCGTTAAACAAAGATGGTATCCTTACAGTGGATATTATTCAGACATAAAAAGGCATTCAGTATTAGTGAATGCCACAACATGTATAAAAATTGAAAATACTACTCTAAATGAAGTAATACAAGACTACATATAATATGGTTCCATTAAATTAAAATTAAATCCCCAGCTTAATTCACATAGACTCCTCCAAGGCTCTAAAATTCCAAAACCAGAATAGGCAGATCTAGAGAGATAGAAAATAGATTAGTAATTTTTCAAAGCTGGGGAGGATAAATGGAAAACACCCACTAAACACGTCACAATTCACTCTATATATTCTGTTGTAATATCAGTCACGCTGTGTAATAGTTATTGTTTTCCTTCCTATCCCAGTTTGCTCCACAATGCCTGGCATGTAGTAGAGGCTCAATTCAAACTTGCTTGATCAAAGAATGCACAAATGAGAATGACTACATGAATTAAATAGTTCATCATAAGTCTTCTGTATGTCACAGTCCTGATCATTGAACTTGTACCTGTATCATTGTCCCTATGTTTCTTTCTTTCTTTCTTTTTTCTCATAGGAAATAGTCCCCAGGTTAATTAATTCACACAGACTCCTTTAAGGCTCTAAAATTCCAAACACAGAACAGGCAGATCAAAAGAGACAGAAAGTAGATTAGTAATTTCTCAAAGCTGGGGAGGATGAGTGGAAAGGTATATAAAGGGTATACAGGGTTCCTCTTTGCAGTAATGAAAAAATTCTAAAATTCTGGGGATGATTGCACATGTATGTGAATATACTAAAAATATTGAATTGTGCTCTTCAATTGAGTTAATTATATATTTAATTAGTTCTGTCCCATTAAAAGTGTTTAAAAGGAAAAGAATACAGGGGAAATCATCAAATGAAATAGAAAGATCTAGTAAAATAAGGCAGAAAAATCTCTGTTAGTTTTTTACCATACAGAAAAAGCATTTGCAAATATGGTGGAGGGAATTTGTTGACATGGGGAAGTAAAATACAGATAATAATGGCTGAGGAATGAAAATGCGATTAACTCTTTCACAAACCTTGGCTAGAATGGATTGGGAGAGCTGGAAGCTAAGGATAAAGGTAGCATTTGTGTACAATGAGAAAAACTTTACCATATTTATATAGAAAGAGAACCAAGAGACAAGGAAAGTTTCAAGATGCAAGAATAAGGAGGTATGAGTGACAAAGGAAACTGTGAAGAAGTGGAAAGTAAGGGGACTTAGCATAGATGGAGGAAAGAGGAGGGAGCACAAGAAACAGGAGGAAGGATAGATAATGATGAAGGAGCTGGGAAGGCGAAAGTTTCAGGAACTTCCTCAGGTAGTTTCTATCTTCTCATTAGTTTGGGAAACAAATCTGTTAAGGTTGAGTGGTCTTTGGCTTGGTAGATGGATTATGAAGGAAGGGAGAACTTTTAATAGTGAAAGAAATGGAAGAAGGAGATTACTAGAGATGTGTTGATTTGGTGGGCAGCAACGAGCTTTCAATTGAGGTTAAAGACCAAGAATTAGTAGTGGCATCAGTGTGTGTATGTGTACGTGTGTGTGTGCATGTGTTTGTGTGTGCATGTGTACATGTGCACAATCTAACAACTCTTAGGAAACTGGAAAACAGAACAAATGCTGGGATTGATTCAATTTTGAAAGTTTTTGGGGTGCTGCATGTGAAGAGAATCAGAGAATCAAATATCAAGATGAATGGCAAATAACATGATCCACGGGACAGGAATGGGGTTAGAAAATGCTGGTGGTACTTACAGTCATGTAGTGGTCTGGGAGATGGTTGTTCAAACCTTGTTTTGGCAGTAGGATTATTTTGTTTAATGAAATCAATTTAATAAACAACTCCCAAAGGGAATAAGCAGAGCTTCCCTAGTAAAGACAGGACAAATGACCTGAGGATACACCTCTTGGCATATTCCTTCTCACTTTGTAAATCCCTGAGTTGCCTCACAGAGCCATAGGGCTTAGGACAAAAATTTAAAACTATTTTAATGAAATGGTAGAAAAAAAGCAGAATATAAGAGACAGTATTATCAACAGCAGCCAAAATGATGAAAGTGGGGAGGATGAGGAGGAAAATATAGAAGAGAGGTGGGGAAGGAGAAAAAAAGGAGGAAGAGCAGGGAGAAGAAAGAGGAGGTAGAAGAAGAAAAGGAGGAATGAGGAGGAGGAGAAGGAAGAAGAACAGTTGTTGAGTACTTATTTTGTACTTGGCATTGGTCTAAGTACTTTATATCTAATCTTCAAAGTAACTCAATGAATTAAAAAATCATATTATCTCTATTTTTTTTAAGGTGAGGACAATGAAGTATAGAGAGGTAAGTTACCTGCTAAAAGGTACCTGACTAGTGGCCAGAGAACTTCATGAGAGTAACAACACTAATCTCCAAGAGGAATGATTTATTGGTAAAGTCTCCTGCCCTGGTCCACAGATGGGAGCTATACGTGGGGCTGAATCTGAGAATCAAAGGATGCCGACTCTGGAAAGGATGATGGACATAGAAACTTGGTCATAACAGGATCTGAATAATAATAGCAAAATAGGTCTCTGACAGAATCAACAGGACTCAGTGAGTGATGGGGGTGCAGGGAAAACAAGGAGTGTAGAATTTTTCTAACAATTCAGGTCCTGGAGAAGTACTGTATCTTGTAAAAATTTGGAAATCTTATGAAGAATTTGGTTTGAAGTGAGAGGGAAATATTCACTGTTATTAAACACCTAATGAGTATCAAGAACTATTATACTAAATATACATTCTTGTTGTTAATATAAGAAGGTACTACATTCCACATTTGAGAAATGAAGGAACTGAGGCTTTTGGAGTTTAGACAATTTACCCAAAGTGATTGTATTGGAATCGGACCCAGGTGATTTTACTTTTAAATATACTGATTTTTGGAGTGACAATGAGGCACTATCTGGTACATAGCTGGTGATAGATATTTGTAGTCTGGAAAGAGATAAATCCTAGAGATAGAAGTTTCACATATTTCTACTTGGAGACTAAACTTTGGGGTAATGAGCACATGTTAGAAGCCAGAAAGCGAAGAATAGCAATCTGAAAACACAGAGGATGATTTAAGAAGAAGAAAAATGATTCTTGTAAGCAGAAACTTTGATTTTTTTTTAACCCTGACTCCCAGTTAGAAAAACATTTTTCGTTGGCAACCCAGTATGTGGATGTGTATAGATATGGTAAGCCAAAAGTTCCCAGATAAAATACTTATTAATAACAGTGTACGATATGTGTTGGTAATTTTCCTTTTCTCCTTTTTAAAAATACATGTTGGTAACCCAGTAAATTTATTTTATAACTTAATACTGGGTCACAATCCGGTGTTTGAAAATATTTCCCTATAGCTATAGCCCTCAAACCTGACATGCTGATTCTGTGTTTTCAGGTTGGCCAGTCATCTCAGAATAACAGCAGATATTAATGACTCTCAATTGACAATCTTCTATAATTTATCATAAGAAATTGTGACAATAGTCCCATCTTTAAGGCTGACTCTTTTTCTGTTTCCCTGACCCAATATTTGTTTTCTTCTCTCTTAATTTCCTGTTTTCCACTCAACTTTCCTTAGTGCCTTTGGTTTGGAAATTAATTCTTCCTGGGTTTGTTCTTTTTATTGTTTTTTTCTAAATGAATTAAAATAATTTTAAGGCTGACCTTTCCATGTCATTTCCAATCTTTCCTTGTGGTTGTTTTATGCTTAAGTATACTGTACCACAGTAGGAGAATGAACATTTTATTGTGTGGTACATAGTTTTCATTATATAATAATTTAATTATATGACAAATGAGGTTGCAAAACTGATGTTACTCACAGCACCTCATACAGTGTTGCCAAAATGCCCTGAGTTAACCTGACATTAACAGGAATGAATCCTGGAGACCCAGAGCCCACAGATCCTGGAATGCCAAATGAAGTTTGTCATCAATTCTGAAACCAGGAATCAGAGTAAATAGCATGAAACAGCTGCGTACCATGCTTTTTCTCCCTCTGCGACACCTTCATAAAATGGCTTCCTATAGATACACTCTGTTACTGAGATTTTTTTTAAAGGACACTGTCAATAAACACTATAGTGTTTCAGAGAACTTCTCTTGGAACTTCTTCATTTTACATTGATAATTTGAGAATTTTAAGAAACACCAAGTTAGTCTTTTAGTGGTTTGTCTCCATATTAGGGAAGCTGAAGTTTGAGAATTTAAGTGGCTTAAATTAATCTAGACAGCCAGGACTAGATTTCAGTGGTGAACTTGAATAAACTCTAGATTGAAGTAGCTTTCAAATCACTCTGAACAAATGTTTTCTCAGAATGGTTGAATATATCTGGTAAACACCTAGAATATCAAATTAGATAGATAATCAGGGTGGGGGATTTCGGGAAAACAATTTTGATTTTGTTAGTATGGTTTACCAGTGGGAAAGTTGGTACAATTGGTGGACTGATTTTCAGCTTCTAAGTTAAACCAGTTTGGGATCATTTAAGATCACTAAGTCAATGTTTCCCATCATTACAATTTTATAGATTGCTGCCTCACAAGTGTTCTTGTACATCACAATTGTCAGCAGGATTATCCACTTTTAAAAAAAAATTCTAGTGCATTCTACCGAAGTACATTTTTCACAAGTCTCAGAGGTGATTGTGATGCTTGGAAAATTTTGGAACTCTTTGATTTAATAAGTTATACATTTTCTGGACATAAAGATTTTGGTTCATTCACTTATAATGGAAATAATTACTCAATGTAGTCTTTGAGAACCCAGGTTCTTCATGAGAGACAAAAAACAGTAAGACATGTATGCAATGAACTCAGAATGAAAAGGGGGGATACATGCAAGCATTAATATGAAATAAGGTATAATATGGTTATGTGTCGAAATGAGTTATGGGATTTAATTCTAGTTATTGTATAATTATAGTGAGGAAGTAAGAATTAAAGTATCCTTCTGAAGGAGATAAAAATTTAGTAGGTGGAGGTGTGAAATTATAACCAAGGAAGACACCATGCATAAAATTTGATGAAAACTTCTAGTTCTAACTAGGTAATACAAAGTAATATTATTTAACTGGATCAGGGTACTTGTAGAAGGCTGAAGAGCAGGAGCACAAAGTCTTTAACTTCAAACTGAGGATTGTGAAACTAATTATTGGGCAACGAACAGCACAGATTAACATGACCTGCACTTATTTCTTAAAAAATTAATTTGCAGTGGGGTTTAGGATGGATGGGAGGAGGTACAATATGAATATGAACAGATGGTTTAGAAGACTCACTCTATTGATTCAGGCCAAAGCTTCCCCATCATTTTCCTGAGATCTCTCATCTGTCACAATGTACACAGCAACATTTTCCACATTTTCCTTCCCCAACATTAGAATCATTGAATCAGTGGGAATGCTTCCTGGAGATCTGAGAGCTTATGGTGATGGGGGTACTGAACCAGTGGAAAGTGGTACTAAATTTGTTTTGTAGGCCATGAGAATTGTAATGGAAACAGGGAACTCTTGCAGTGTTAATAAGTATTATACTGGAAGAGAAAACCTGAAGACAATGGACCAAATCACAGTGGTAGCATTTACACTCTTGAAATAATTTCTTAAGCTTTTTCTTGGTAACTTGAAGGTGAGGAAGCATTAGATTTAGTTCTAATTCTTTGATTTTAATTGCTTTTGCTATACAAAGATGAGTAAGACTGGTCTTGGTAGATAACGCTGACTTTTGATTTAATAATTGGTGGCCTTCTTATTAGGAACTTTTTTTTTATTTTCTCTTCTGTTTGTATACTTTTTCTTTTTTCCTTATTTTCTATTCTGATCCCAAATTCTTCTTTTTCTTTCTCATTTTCCTTTCTTTCCCCCTATCTCTTCAACCTCTAGTTTAGGTCTGATCTCAAAGGTCATCATGACCCTTTTCCATGGAAAAAGAGAGGGTGGGGAAAACTTATTAATTATTGTTTAGGGTGGAGAACTTTTCTTTTTAGTTAAAATATCTCAGTGTCTTCCTAAGTGCCTTTCATAGTGCTAGACAGTAGTAAATTCTCAAAAAGTTAATTTTGAAGGAAAGTACAACATACTATTTCAGGCATGTTTATGTTCTTAATAATGAAGGGTGACCCAACTTTTCAGAACACACATGGTTTCAAATATCCTCTCCTAGTTTTATAAAGTACCCTATACTATAAAACCATGTCTGACTTTGGTTTGAAAATATGCTCACCATACCCGTGAAAACTAAACATGTATCTGTACCCCAAGCATAATATATAATGACAAGAGAACATTCTTTGGGCATTTCTCATACTCCTCTTAGAAAAAGCCAAAATTAAGAAAAAAAAAAAGAAAAAACTTGAGTGGCCAGAAGCATGAGTGGTGGGTAGAGATTTGGCAGGTTTTGTTTAGCTCTGGTAGAAGGCTCTCTGGAACAATTTAGCCAGCATTTTCATTGGCAGACCCTAGTAGAACCATTAGAGATATTAAACAAATGTATTGTTTTGAGTTTTTTTTGGCCCAATCTCCCCCATTATTTAGGGAAATGGAATTGCATATTCACAGGGAAGATGCTGAATGCCAGTGAACTTAAACCCTCCTTCATGGCACTCTGCAGATTAACAGGCTGGAGAGCCAGGGAGAGCTAAGAATTTGTAGTTCCTACAAATTCTTATGTGCCAAGTGCAGTGTTGGAACTTATCAGGGTCCTGATATTTTTTTTTCTCCTTCTGGTTAAAAAGTAATCAGAGCTTCCTGAAAGTTCTTCTAATAAATTATACAGTGGCCTTTTTATATCTGGCAATGAAGCCTTTTTAGAATGTCTGCTCAGGAGCAGAGAGCCTTGATCTGCAACAATCACTTTGACTTAAAAATAAATCTGGTTCTAAGAAATTGTGTGGGGTGTGTGTGTGTGTGTGTGTGTGAATAGAGAATGCTGAATGTCAAAAATACATGGTTAATGGATCCTAGAGTTGGAAATGCTGAGGTTTTTTTTTTCTTAAATTAAGGGTGAGGCTCAGCAGATGACTTATCCATCCTTCTGTTTAGCTTGTCAAGAGTGTCTTTGGGAGAAATGCCAGATTAAAAAACTAGGATGAACTCACTTGATCCTTTCTCCCTTATGTTTGTATTTTCTGTTAGTTATTGTTAGTCGACCCCACATTTCATCCCAAACACTAGAGTAGGGTTAGAATAATAAAGACTTAGAAGCCCCAATTCTGCCTTAGGAGGCTGTGACATAAAGAAGCACCGACCCCAACCACACTGTGGGGCCTACTGCTTTAGCAGATGCATCCTCGTCTTCAGCTCTGAACTGCCTCTGTGGTATCATCTCTTGATCGCATAGTGTGGGATGAATATTTCAACCAAAATCTAATTTGCCCATTTTCTTCTTGAAAAATTGAGCTTTTCTTCTAAAATAACACATTCTCCCTTATAAATTCAGAAGCAATGAAGAACTAGTAATGCATTCTGTCTTTGTTCCATTTTCTCTGCCTATTTTTTCCATCTTTTCACAATGTTTGAAAACAAGCCTAATTCTGAGTTTAGATCGGTTTGTGAAAGTTTGTTTGATTGTAACATAATCCAAAGTGTGTTATTTTCAAATGTGTTTGAAAACTTCTGGGTTAAATAACAATTGCTTTCTATATATTTGGTATTCTGCTATGTGTTTTATGTACAATATTTCATTTAATTTGTATAGCAATTTTGGGAGGTTTTTAGATTATTTATGTTAATTTTTAGAAACAATTGTGATAATTTTTATAATCATGAAACTAATTCTTAGGGCTAATATTTAATATCCCAAATTATTTAAGAAGAAAACGACAAAGGCCAGATGAACCCAGATCATTTTAATTTAAAGTTACAACATTTATCACTATTTATGTCATCCCCTAAGAATTTAAGTAGATTTTAGGTTTTATAATACAGAGATTTCAGTTTTAGCAATCTGCATTTAGAATAAGGCAGGGATTATATTCCTCTCCTCTGTTTTATGAAAAGCATCTTGAGGAATCATTGTTTTTCATAAAACCTGTACAGTCAGCCTCATCATCACATTGGTTTTCAGTGCCTCTTGGCAATAGAGGATAAGACTCAGCCATATCTAAATAATAGTACCATGAAAAGTCAAGGGGTCTACTGAGTGTGTGCAATTTCTCATCAAAACCAGCCCAAATACTCACACAGCTTCCAGAATTGCCACTTTATTCTTTAACAAAGTTGATACCTTTCTGTATAAGCAAATTTGAATAAAATTGTGAAGCAGAGAGATTTCATGCCCCCAGAATTTCCTTTTCATTTCATGAATGCTCCACTTCTCTGGGCAGAGCCCAAGTCATCTCTCCTTCCAAAAAAATGGATCTGAATGAAAGAATATTTGCCTCAGGGAGTAAATGTCTGAGGAAAGCATGATTGTTAGTTGTCTATGGTTTTTTTTTTTTTGCTGTGTAAAAGACATTCACTAAAATGGACAATTGGTTGTATATTTGGTTGAGTGAAAAAAAAGTGTAGGTAAAATACCAGCAAATCAAGATTTTAAGAAATAAAAACTCTTATATATGCATACTCAGTAACATAACAAATACATCAAAATATCAATTAATAATAATACTTAAGAGATTAGAATGCCAAGTTCTAAATAATTTTCTTACAATTCTTTTTGTATTCTAAATTATTGATAGCATGGATATACTTTTATCATTATTAATGACATGGTTAACTACTGACGAATGGATTAAGAAAATGTGGTGTTTATACACAATGGAATTTTATGCAGCCATGAAGAAGAATGAAATGTTATCATTTGCAGATAAATGGATGGAACTGGAGAACATCATTCTGAGTGAGGTTAGCCTGGCCCAAAAGACCAAACATCGTATGTTCTCTCTCATATGCGGACATTAAATCAAGGGCAAACACAACAAGGGGATTGGACTTTGATCACATGATAAAGTGAGAACACACAAGGAAGGTATGAGGATAGGTAAAACACCCAAAAAACTAGATAGCATTTGTTGCCCTCAATGCAGAGAAACTAAAGCAGATACTTTAAAGCAACTGAGGCCAATAGGAGAAAGGGACCAGGAACTAGAAAAAAGATTAGTTTGAGAAGAATTAACTTAGAAGGTAACACACATGTACAGGAAATCAATGCGAGTCAACTCCCTGTATAGCTATCCTTATCTCAACCAGCAAAAACCCTTGGTCCTTCCTACTATTGCTTATACTCTCTCTTCAACAAAACTAGAGATAAGGGAAAAATAGTTTCTGCCAGGTAGCGAGGGGTTGAGGGGGTAAGGGAGGGGGCGGTGGAAGGGGATAAAAATGACCCAAACATTGTATGCACATATGAATATAATAAAAAAAGAAAAATAAATAAATGACTTGGTTAGGTAGGAGTACTAATATAAGCACTAACCAACATAGGTATGGAAGGAGACCTATAAGTTGTTTGATGTTGCTGGAACCTAAAGAATGAATCAGACAGTGACAAGAGATGAGTTGATTAAAACCCAGACCACCCGATCAGCTTTGTTACTTAGATGGATTGTTCTAGCAGCTACATGGTAACAATTTGGGGAAGAAGAAACTGTGGGCTAGAAGACTACTTCTGTAGTTTGGACAAGAGCAAAATGGCAGTGGCATTGGAGTTAAGGGGATGGAGTTGAAAACAATTAACAGGTCTAATAGGTAAGCTGTAGTGACTGAGTATATATTAGTGATGAGAATGAATATGCAGGGGAAAAAATAACTTCTGAGTTTCTACCTAGGATGAATAGAAAAGAAAAACTAGCTCTGAGAACTTGTCTCACTGAGATCTTTGGAGCCCTGGTATAGGAGCGTTTGTCTTACCTCCACAGCTATGGTAGGATACTCCTTTCTTTTTTTGGGAGCAAAGACATCCAATCATGGGATAGTTTAGTCTTGGCTCACCTATTTGTCTAAAAATGCCTTGTCTTTTTCAGCTGTTCAATTTTCCTAGAGGAACATATAAAGTGTTTTAGACCCCACTGAATCAAAGAATAACAATAACAAAATAACTAGTCTTCATTCTTCCCTTCTTATAGCTAAGCTCCATGTAAAGTGCTTAGCTTTTTGTCTTCACATCAATTGGGAGAAGAAATTATTACTTTATGATATAGATGAGAACATCGAGGCTCAGAGAGTTTAAATAGTGTGTCCAAGACACATAGCTAGTAGATGGTCGAGCTTGATTGGAAATCTTGTCTGAGTTCAAACCCTGGTCTAGATACATATCTTAGTATGGAGTAGGGATTCTGAAAATTATTTTCTATAAATATCCATGCAGTAAATATTTAAGTTTTGTGGGTTTGTTGGCCACATATGACCTATGATCTCCCTTGAAATTTCTTTATGTTTTTTGTTGTTGTTGTTGTTGTTACAATTACAAAAAATGGGATAATCATTCTTAGTTTACAGGCTGTATAAAAACTAGCCAAAGCCTGGATTTGGACAACAGTCCATAGTGTTCAGATTCCTAGTTTAGAGTACACATACATACATACACACACAGACACACACAGACACACACACACACACACACACGCACTCACTTTTCAGAGTACATTGGTGGTGAAAGGGTATATGGGGTGGAAAAAGAAAAATGGTGAAATTGCTTAGCTCTAGGTTTCCTGGGGAAAGGGAACTCCAGCTGGAATAGAATATCCATGGTAAACACAGGGAGACCACAAGAGTGTGAGTCATCACTAGGCCATAGTCTGAATACAATCCCTCTGCCAACAAATGATCCTCAGATGGCTTCAAAATATTAATTTCAGGGGCAGGAGAGGGTAAAGGGTTGAAGAGAGGAAATGGGCTCTCTAGATAGAACATGGGCCTGTCCCTCTGGAAAAGAAACCACTATAGATTTGCTGAAAGGGTGTGTCTTTCTGGACACAAACTCCAGAGGAGAGTAAAAGGGGTAGGGATAAGCCAGGAGGAGGGAGTGGAGAGGGGAGGATGTGGAGGGTGCCTCTGTGTATGCATATAAAATTCTCTTTCCCCAGACACCACAACACTTGTAACTTTTAGATGGACAGGGTTTGTCTGAAATCCTAGAAAAGAGTCAAAGTTTACAAATGATCAGCAACAGGCACACAAAAATTCTCCCATCAAAATCTCTGTCTTCACCAGGAAACACATGTAGTAAATATCTTTATGGAGTCTGTGGGCTAATGAGAATTTAGCAGGAGAGAGGGTGGAATTAGGAGTCCTCTGCTCCTTGATGGAAGGAACTGATACAGCAGGCAAGTCTCTGACACAGGTTTAAGCAACTTCTTGGGAAGCTTTAAGCACCATCAGAAGGTCCCAGAGAGTACTGGATCTCCCCGTGTTGTATCTATTTACAGTCAATAGGATTTGCCTAAAGTTTCTGAATGGTGGAATATTTCCTTTAATTCCTGTTTTATTATCAAATCTCCTGTGCAATTAATTGTTTTAACAAAAGGGAATCAAATATAGATGCAAAAAATACCACAGTGATATTTATTTTAGTTCATTTTGGGGACTCACTATTGAGAAATATTTAGCCTATCACTAGAGGCAAGGAGTACTATGGTTAGAGAAAGGAATCTGGAGTCAGAAGGACATAGGTTCCAATTTCAATTTTGTACCAGTCACTTGCACCTTGTAACAAATGCTATGCTAGGTACTCCAAGGGAGTACCTAGCTTGGAATCAAATGTGGACTGAAAGATTGCAGTGGATATCAAGAAGCATTCCTGGATGAGGTGACAGCTATACTAATTTCTGATAGATGAGTAATTAGCAGAAAAATCACAAAGGAAAAGGGCATTTCAGGCACAAGAAATATCTGTTCAATTTTGTGGAACTATGAGAGAACACGGTATAGAGCTCCAAATACTTTGAGGATATAAGAGGAGTAATGCCTGGAGATAAAGCATGGCAGGTAGCATGAGAACAAATCATGAATGGCCTTGGAAATGTTTTAAGACATTTGAATTTTGTGCCAAATGCACAAGAACACTACTAGAAGTGCTTTGAGCAGAGGGATGGCAGGATTAGATTTTCATGAGCAAGGTAGAAGAGAATGGGGGAAGACTAGAATAGGCCAGCCAGTAATGATTTTGCTCAATAACCCATGAGAGAGCGTATTATGGTTTAAATAATAGCAGAGTGAGCAGTTGATGGGATAGATTTAGTTTTATGCTGGACTTGGTAACTGAATGTAGAATTGAGAAAGAAAAAAGGTGCCTCGGACCACTCCCTTCTAGGATTCTTGGTTAGATAAGAATAATGATGAAGCTGTTTTCATGATAGGGAAATGTAGGAAGTGGAACGTAAAGAGGGACAATGAATTCAGCTTTACATTTGTTGAGTGTGAGGCTCTGAGAACACTGAGGGACCATGTTCAATTAATAGTTACATGTATATAGAGAGGTAGGAGATAACTGGGATAGAGTTGACTCATCAAAGCTAAGTGAACAACAAGTTTGAAGAAGAAAAGTAACCAATCATAACAAATGCCTCAGAGAGGTACAGCAGGTAAGGACAAAAATATGTCTTCTTTTACTTCTTAGCTATTTCTAAACAGGAATTACAAGTGTATATGTGAGCATAGAGGTATTAGTTCATGAATCTTATCCAACTAATCTTCCTGTTTCCCTAGCAAGGTGTTTCCTGTTCCTTATTCTCCCCAAATTAGTATTTCATGTCTTTTAAGTCTTCTGTCACATCTCTGTACCAGTCACCTCCCTACCCACTCATAGGAGATCACTAACTTTCTACTTCATTAAGAATGTAGCATAGAAGGGGGTTTTCTCAAGGTAAGGCTGTCAGCCCTACAACCATCTCTGTTCTTGTCCTTTCCTCTTGTCCCTCTTCCCCTTCTATTGCATGGGCAGGTGTTTCTTCTTGTACAGCAAGAGGAGACTGAACCAAGAGTTTGGGATCATGTGATTTACAGAGGTAAATCACCATATAGCAGTGAGAGGAACAGGACAAGGCAGGGCGAGGCACTAAGTAAAGATGTGACTTCAGCTGTGGTCCAATCTCTCCCATATCAGGGACCATAAATTACACTGTTAATTTAGTCCCACTTTAGGGCAAAGGGATTGACTTTTTGTGCCCTTCTATTAGTTATTGGCTGCAAAGTACTTCGGGGAGGAGGCAGAGTAACCTGTGAGCCAGTTGCTATTTGGCTAAGGGAATTCTCCAAAGAAATGGGCAAGCTGAGCTGTTAGCAGTCAGTATTTAGAGCAGCTGGGGGATGGGAGCACTTGCTTGGCTTGCACACCAACAGTACTCACCACACTGCTATCTAAGGTGGGTCTTACTTCTTGGGTTTGCATCACATTCTCCTGATTATCTGTGGTCTTTCGTTACTCTTCATTCTCAACTAATTTAGTAATGCCTAAGTCTCTTATGATAAAAACTTTCCATTCCCCTCTCCATCCTGACTTATCTCTCCCCCCTCACTGTCTTCTTTTGAACTGAGATTCTTATCTGTGCCCATCATCTTCTTCTGCATGCCCCACTCACTCTCCAACCCACTGCAATCTGGTTTCTGTCTGGACTGTTCTTCTGAAATTACTTTTGTCAGAATTACCAACCTTTTCCTTATTTCTACTTTTGATAGACACTTTTCTGTTCTTCCCTTACTTCAATTGCCAGGAACATTTGGGATGATCTTCTCCCTTGGCTTTGACGAAGCCAACTCTGCTGGATTTCTTCCTACCTCATCACTCCTTCTCAGACCTCCGTGCCAGTTTCTTTTCTTCTGCCTAGTCCTTAAAATTTATTATTTCTTGGGGTTTATTTTATGCCTTCTCTCTTACTCTCAGCCAGACTGAGACCTTTGAGACTCTCAGAAAAGTCTACCCTTTCACTGTCTCATGATGGATAATTCAAAGGTAAAACTTTTCTAACAAAGAAAAATTAATATTGCCTCTTTCTTGCTTTTCAGATTGCATAATTCTGGGTATATTTTTGAAAATGAACTCTCCCTCCACATTCCCTAAGTGTGTGTTATACTGGAAAGCCAGAATGATTTCTCATTCATCCCATATCATCTATGTGTTAATGTTTTCTAAATGCACATACCACTCTGACCTTTAGAACCATATATGCAACTAATAAGATAAGATACTTATCTAATAATTTTCTCTAATTTGATTATCACAAGGGTCTCAAATTGCCCTCGATCTGGACCCACTGGATGACTGGACTACTATGTTCATCAAAAAAAAAAAACAGGAGTCATTTTGGCCTCTTTTTCTCATTTCATCTCATCTGATTAATTACTAATGTCTGTTGGTTCTACTTCTAAATATGTCATAAATCCCACCTTGGCCTTTTATCAGGCTTCTCTGTCCCATGTTCTGAGCCTTTTAGTCTATATTACACATATGTTTCAAGATTAATCTTTCTAAAAGGCAGATTTAATCCTGTTTCCTTGCATGTTTTAAAGATCTCTAAATGTCTTACTATGGTTTGGAAGACCTTTCAGGATCCAACTGCTGTTAACCTCCTCAGCATCAGTCTTCTACTTCCCTACAACTCTCATGAATCAAGTCTTCTTCACCCCATGACCTGGAGCCTTCATACCAATCACTACCTCTTCCTTCCCTGCCATTCCCCACTCCGGGAAACTCCTTTCCATCACCCAGGTCTTGATATAGATGTCAGCCTTGGGAAGATATCCTTAATCCCCTAAATCCTGACAGATGTTCCTGACAGTTGGGCTTTCTCAGCACTGTTTACTTTTCCTATCAGAGGATCTACTGAGTACTACCCTTTGTCACTTCTGCTAGTGGGCCACCAATTCTGTGAGGATAGGAATTCTGTCTGGGCTTGTTCAGCACAAGACTGGTCAGTACAGGCTTGCTACTTAGTAGTTGCTCAATAATATTTTCTGAATTAATGAGTGTGTTGCCCTGACTTCTAAAGTCAAAGTATAAAGAATTTGAAACCATTAGTGTTCTTATGAGATCCATTCATTTTTCCCATTTCAATAAAATTGAAAGTTCAGAGTTTAATTTGGTGCATGTGTATTTTCACTAAGACCTGACTTCTGGAGATGTATGTGTGCCTGTGTGTATATATGTGTGACATATTACAGAAAGAATGCTTTGCTAGAAAACAGGATTAGAAGAAAACCTTTTAAGATACTCTAAAAAAAAGATTCCCTTCAAGAGCAGAGAAAAGAAACACCAAAGAATGACTAAAGTACTGAGTGATTTCATGGGATTTTAACCATTAGCTGAAACACACTGTGTCCACTACAGTTAACCCACAAGGACCACTCCTGGGAAAAGCTACTTATTTTTAGACCCAGTGTAATGCCTGTGGAATTACATTGCCCATTCCTACCCAGGCCCCAAGAGTTTATCATTATAGATTGTTTTTGCCAAGAACCCTCTCTGGCTTTAGTCACAATACAAAGTTGAGAGACAGAGAGAGAGAGAGAGAGAGGAGAAGAGAGGAGGGCAGAGGAGGGGAGAGGAGGGGAGCGGAAAGGAGTGGAAGGAAGGGAAAGGAAGGGAAAGGAAAGGAAGGGAAGGGAAGGGAAGAAAGAGATTGGGCTTTGAATGTATTTTTGTCTCTTGCTCCCTACCAGAGAGCAGGCCCTACATGCTACTCTATTAAATTCTACTTTTTTCAGATATAATTGGACCCTATGACTTAAGGGAATTTTATAGTAGGACAGTATCAGTGAACTTGGGAGGGGAGGAATGGGAAATTCTCTCTTTTATTTCCCATTTTGAGTCCATCTCTACCATTAATATAGTTAACTATTATTGAATAAGCACATGATAGCATACAAATGACATGCTAAATTGCTGATACATTGAGAAAGGCATAATATTTGCCTTCTATGAACTTTGTTCAGTTAATGAGAGAAGCAATGCTATAAAAAATATATGTTTTATTATATATTTATAGATACACATATATGTATACATACATATATTCTTTAGGAAATACATTGTGGAAAACTGCTAATTAAGCTGTCTTTTAATTTAAAGAAAACCACAGAAGTGTGTATAAAAGAGAAAATTACTTAAAATCTTACAGTCTTATCCGCCCCTTCCTGAAATCTAGATAGATATCTAGATGGACACATATGTGCACTTTTAAAAGATAGGATTATATTACCCTTGCCATTGTGCCATCTGCTTTTTCTATCAATACTATGTTGGGGGTTGTCTTAGTCTGTTAGTGCTGCCAAAACAAAATACCTAAGACTGGCACAGCTCTGGAAGCTAAGAAGGCCAAGATTGAGGTGGCAGGTCTGGTGTCTGGGGAGAGCTGCTCTGTGTGGCCAAGATGATACCTGGTTGTGCATCCTCTGGAGGGGGGAGGAAGCTATGTCCTCACATGGTGGAAGGTAGAAGAGTAAGAGTCTAATGATTCGTGAAACATGTTTTATAAGGGACTTCATCCCACCTACAAGGGAACTATATTCATGGTCTAATCACCTTTTTGTTTTTATTTTTGGCAATACTGTGGTTTGAACTTAGGGCCACATTTCTACTAGGTAGGCACTCTACCACTTGAACCACAACTCCAGGCTTTTTAAAATTTGATTAATTTTCAGGTAGAAGCTCACATTTTTGCCTAAGGCTGATCTGAGACCTCAAGCATCCAACCTACACCTCTGTGTAGCTGGGATCACAGGTGTATGTATGCCATTATGTCTGGCTTATTGATTGAGATAGTCTTGATAACTTTTTGCCTGGGTTGGCCTCCAGTCGTGATCCTCCCTATGTCTGCCTTCCAAATTGGTGGGATTATATAAGTTAACCCATTGTGCCTGGCCCTAATCACTTCTTAATGGTCCAGCTCTTAATACTATCACATTGGTCTTTAAATTTCAACACCTGAGTTTTTGAGGGGATGCAATCAAATTGTAGCAGGGTTGTTTTGTATTTTAATATCATTTTAATTACCTTTGTGATATGAATATTTATACTTTTAATTTATCCTGCCAGATCCATATTAATAGAAATGTTATTTGTATTTCACTATTATTATATTCTATTAACACCATATATTATGCTTCTCAACTATCATGCTATTACAGTGTATGTTTTTGATTTTGTGCTCTTCTTCTTGATGCATATTTGAAACTCAAGGAAATGTATTCTTAAGTTAAAAACTGAGAGGCAGGATTTCTATTGTTGGCAATTAATGACAAAAGGCCCTATTATAGTTCTATTGTGTATTATTGATCGCACTAAATTATATATGGGTCTAGACATAGAGGCTTATTTTAGACTGCAATTATCCATGAGGATTTTATGGAAGAAGATAGAAAAATGAGTTAGAATTTCTGTAATTGAGGAAGTAAGGGAAGAGCAGGATAAACAAAAAAAATGGTGGGAGAGAGAGGAAAGGTATACTTAATGTCAACAAATAAATCAGTTTAGTTCAACCAATGCTGTAATAGTGCTGGGTCAGGGCTGGAGGTAGGCTGGGCTCAGATGAAAAAGCTTTGAGTAGCAACTTAGAGGAAACCTGTAGGACTTTATCATGTAGGCTGCAGGGATCAAGAGTGAACAGGGGTCACCAGTTTTGATGTTGTACATTGTGACTAGCATAGATGTATATTAGAGGAAGAAAAATGAAAAGGCATTTTTTTTTTATTTTGGCATTTTGAACTGGAGTTGAACTTAGAGCCTTGTGCTTATTAGGCAGGTGCTCTACCACTTAAGCCACATCCCCAGCCTTTTTTGCTCTATTTTTTTTTTTTCAGATGGGCGTCTTATGCTTTTGTCTGGTCTGGCTGCAGACTGCTGCTATTCTTCAGTCTCTGCTTCCTAAGTAGCTGGGATGGTAGATGTGTCCCACCATGCCTGGCTTATTTTTGAGATAGAAACTCCTAAGTTTTTGCCTAGAGTGACCTTGAATCATGATCCTTCTGTCTCCACCTTCCAAATAAATGGGGTAACAGGTGTGAGACACCCTGCCTGGCCAAAGAAGGCTTTTTATAATATCAGCATTTAAGTAAAATGATCTATCCTAATGTTACTGTAAGAGGAATACATTTTAAAGACTTTGTGAAAGAAGATTCTGAAGAAATTGGCAACTAACTGGATGATTACAGTTTAAAGTTAGGCAGCTAGTAGAACCATTCTAACATGAATAGAAAAGAATGCTAAATAAGATGGGAAGACAAAAATCAATGAGGGTAGATGACATGTTGAGTTGAGATAATGAGACTATATCAGTTTCCCAGGGCTGTTACAACAAAATAACATCAACTGGGCAGTTAGAACAATAGAAACGTACTGTCTCATAGTTCTAGAAGCGAAAAGTTGAAGATCAAAATTGTGTCATCATTGGTTCCTTCTGAGGGCTATGAGAGAGGCTGTGTTTCAGGCCTCTTCCCTAGCTCCAGATAGCTCCAGGCATTTCTTGACTTACAGATGGTGTTCTCCCTATCTTCCATCATCTTCTCTTTTTGTGTTTAAATTTCCCTTTTTGTACAGACACAGCCAAAGTGAATTACAGCTCATCCTAATGATCTCATCTTGACCATCTTCAAAGATCCTATTCTCAAATAAGGTTGCATTCACAGATATAGGTAGGGGTCAGGACTTTAACACCTTTTGGGAGGACACAAGTCAACCCATAAAAATGGGATATCCTAGTACACATGTTCAAAGAGTATGAGAAAATAAAAATACAGGAGGTAGAAATATAGATAATATTAAGTATAATCATTGGAATAATGAGAATGTATTTGATCTTCAAGACTGTAATAATGCAGAGAGGTGAGGGATGGCTCAATTTAATATTGTGCTTAACAAAAGATTTTAATATTCCTGCAAAGTCACTAATTAGCTTCTTCTTAGAAATTTCTAATGACAGTAAAGTCCTTTCTTCATAAAAATTTAGTAAGGTTTTCTCTATATATTAAAGAACCTCATATTTTTATTCATTGGTCTCAATTCTTTCCTCTGGAGCAACAAAGAATCATGCACTTACATGTAATTAAATTGCAAATATGTAAACAGGGTTTCCAGGTTGCTCCCACCTCATCTCTGTCATCAAGATTAAAGGTATCTAATTTCTTCTGTCATCATTTATATGGCATGGTTGCCAGATCTTCCTCCTTTTGTGACTACTTCTGGGCATGCATCTCCAAGTTCCAATGTCCATAAAGATGGACTAGCTACCAGGCACCAGTCGCTCACGTCTGTAATCCTAGCTACTCAGGAGGTAGAAATCAAGAGGATTGTGATTCAAGAGGACAAATAGTTTGCGAGACCCCATCCTGAAAAAAACCCATTGCAAAAACAGGGTTGGCAGAGTGACTCAAAGTGGTAGAGTGCCTGTCTAGCAAGTGTGAGGTCCTGAGTTCAAACCCCATACCACCAAAAAACAAATCAAAAAAAAAAAAGAGGAGCTGACCAAGCCCAGATCTGTTCACAGCAGTGTACTGTGTTTGTGCCTAGGATTGCAACCCAGGAGTCTGTACACTTCCCTGTAGGGTTGCCCTGCAACATTATTGACAACTGAAATCTATAAATATTTTTCCCTATTGAGTGGTGCTAAACACAGAGTTCCTAATGCTGTATTGTAGCAATTATTATTATTGTTAATGTTTGCATGTATGGGTAAACAGAGATTTTTACATTGGAAACTTAAATATTACCTTTTGTATTTTTCCCCATATGTATGGCTTTTTGAAACTGTTGGAATCTCAATTCTGCCATCCAATATTATCTCTCTTAAATTTACATCATTTCCAAATTTGGTATTTAAAAGATATGAATTCTTGTGAGATTTTATTTTTCAATGAAATACTTATTAAATTATTCTAATGCATAGAGCTCAACAAAGCAAATAAAAACTTCTTTTCAGGCAGTCCCAAGATTTATTTGGAGTTGCTGTAAATCTGCAATTATACCCATTTCTACCTTCCTACCATCCTTACAAAAATCTCATGAGATTTTTATCAAATGTCCTGTTGAATTAAAATAAATATCTTCTAAGCAATGATCCTAGTCTAGAAAACCCAGCAAAACAACATCAAAAGAAATGTGCATGATTTTTTCCTGAGGAGTGTAGCTATAATGGTTCCAATATTCATCTTTTTCTTTTCTAAGTAATACAAATTACTTATTAAGTAATACATTGAAAATATTTCTGGGAATTGATATTAAGCTTACTAATCTGTAATATCCAATTCTGTTCTTTTTCTTCTACTGGAAGTTGAAATGCCTTTCTTCAACCCTTGTGCACTGCTTCATTATCTACAAAGATTAGTGTTAATTGTTGTGTAAGCACCAAAACAAGTCCTTTTGAGATCTTTGGGTATAATTCTCATGATTCTGAAGACTAACTTGTTCAAATACAGTTCTTGCACCATCTCTTCAGACAACTAGAGCTTCTAGTTTTCTTTTGACATTTGACTATAGAACCTGAATATATGGCCTCTGATTTTTCTACCTTGATAATAAAAATCAAACGTTGAAGACATAGCTGGAGTATTGTCTCTAAATCAGTGAAGATTTATTTACAGAAAATAGAAACCACTGTAGCTATTTTAACAGCAATAATAAGAAAATAACTAAATACAAGAATTGAGTTACTTAGAAAACTTTTATACAAATTGGAATAGTGGCCTTGAAGTTGGACGTCTAAAAATTATCTCTCAAAAGGACACTATGGAACTGGCTGGAAGTAGAGCCACTGCTCCTGCCACAGACAGGGAGGCCTCTGTTACAACTGCTGGTTTCAGAGACACAAAGCCCACTTGCTGTCCAGAGATCAGGAAGCCGCTGATGCCATCACTAAGGTATGCTGCACCTGCTAAATTTCTACCAGCAAAGAGCACTCACCTCCCCCCACCCCAGTCTGCTTCTCATCCCTCCTCCACCACACCCCCCTCCAACAGTGCAGGCTGAGCAAGTGAAAGCAGTCACCAGTAGGATCTTCATCTCAGTGTCCCCTTCCAGCTGATGGGCAGAATCTAAATCACATTCACATCATCAAGCACAAGAGAACTGGATTCATACAAAATTTAACTTTTCTGTGTTCCAGAATGCTAAGATACAATAAAAGGAGGATGAACAAGATGTGCACAAACCAATTCAAAACATCCACCACAGACTTTTGCTGTGCCTTATCAATGTCCCATTGTCTAAGCATATTTTTCACTTCATCCTCCACTCTTGCATATAATTTGTGCACACATTTATTATGGTGCCTATCACCTTGAATTTTAATGGTTTGTTTTCATGATTGTCTTACTCATTAAACTGAGCCTCTTGAAAGCAAGACTCATGTCTTATGTTCTTTTTCATTGGCAGGACCCTACATGGTATCTCACAAATAAATAGGGAAAACTATCTATGAATAGAAGAAAGAATGCATGTTTTGGAGTTAGAGAACTTGGGTTTAAATTTTTTTCCTCCAAAACTTGTTAGCTGTGTGATTTTGAGTAAAACATTTAATCTCTGTAAGCCTTAGTTTCTTATCTGTAAAATGGAATAATTATGCTAACCTCATAAGGTTAGGGTGAGATTTTCATGAGAAAACATATGAAGCTTCTGGCATGGAAATGGGATTGAATTAATTTGATCACTATTACTATTAGGGGAAAATAAGTGGTTGTCACAATGAATTATTGAATGGATTTCCACTTTAATGTCTTGTCAATTCCACACAGCTAGTGAGTGGAGGAGGTGAGAATTGAGATAAAGCCATTTTGACTTGAGAGTCTGTGCTTGCTAGGACTTGACCACCAACTGCCCCTGCCTTTGGTTTCAAGTTCTCCTGGATTCCTCTTCTATTAAATCTTTATTTTTTTATGCTTTATATATTGCCCTTCGTATCTAGACCTAATGAGTTATCTGAGCATTTCATCCTCTCCTTCCAAACTTTTTCATTGAAAGGCTCTAAAGTAGTAGGTAAAGTACTGCTGAGAACTAGAAAGGTGGAATAATTTTTTTTTCTCCCCTTGAACCCTTACTTCCGGAACCATAGAACAGGGGCTTTTAAAATAAATCTTTAATTTTATTACGTCTTTTGGAACCAGATGTTTACTCCCTTCATGCTTTTTTCTTTCTCAAAGATACTGGATTTAAGTGAAAGGTGATGTGTTAGTGTCTTAGTCATGCTATAACAAATTACCACACTTAGTAGCTTAACCACATGAATTCTACAGGTCACTGGGTGATCAGGTGTCAGCATGTCAGCAGGCTGCATAACTTTCTGAATGTTCCAGAGGAGAAACTGTTTCTTTGCTTTGTCCAGTTTCTACAGGTCACCCACATTTCTTGGTTCATGGTCCTCCTCCTTCTTCTTCCAACAGTAATATAGCAGTTTGTGGCCTCTCTGCTTTAAGAACTCATATAATTAGACTGGGCATTAAGACATGGATGTCTTTGAGGGCATTATTCTGCCTAACATAGAAGATATTATGGTGCCAGAATTAGACTCCATTTAACCTACTGTTACTTCTTTTATTTCAACTCAGATTCTTAGAACACTAAAACATTTCTAGAGAAAATTTCCACTTAACTTCTAGTAGTATTTATTACCCTATGATTTACCAAAAGTGAGTTAATATCTCAGGCATAATAAGTCTTGTCAGGTTCTCTGTATTGATGATGGCTTGGGAATTGTAATATCTATCATCTCTGTGTCCTTCAGAAGGGAAACAATAGTCACCAGTATCTCTTCTTCCTGGGATCATTAGCAGGTGTTTGATTATATTGAGGGAGTGGAGTGAAGGGAAGGGAGAAATGAGGGGAGAATCCTGTTTTCTCATTGTGTCATGGGATGGGAGTAATAAGAGTGAAGGGTGGCACTAATTCAGAGAGGGACAAGGAGGAAAAATGATTTAGGATGATTGTGAATTTTGTATTAGAGATTAACTGAATATCCTCCAGTACACATAGTATTTGGGTGTGAAGGAGATCATACTATCATTAACTATCAAATTACATTAGCTCAATGCATGACTATAAAATCTTGTCCTCCTTTTCTCAAGTACTTCTGGGAATCTTAAGAAGACTATGCCTTAAAAACCTGTGCCCACCACTTTCTGCAGTTCTGCTGTTTGCTATTGAACCCTGGCAGTGGTCTCTACTTTGCCTATTGATATTCAGCATTACCAGATGGTGTTCTGCCCTCACAATTTCTCTGGGGAAAATCTGGCCTTCTCCAAGAGTTGGCTTCTAGTGCAAACCAGGCTGTAAAACTCTCAAGTGCCAGAATGGTGTTGATAGCCCTTCATTCTTGCCAGCAATGAAGAGAGAATCCTTTATCCTCAATTAGTGCTATATTTTTATTAGGCCTTAAAACAGAATTGCTTGTGGATCCTAGAATTCATAAATTTTCTTATGAAGACTTCTTTTAGGTTCTTAAAGCACTCAAAATCTAGTTTATAAAATTAGATAACTGGCAAAACGCCATAGCCTTTCTTTTTATCTTTCCATGGACACAGGCACATCCCTCTTCTATGTAACCAAAACTCAGCCCTTGCAGATCTACTCAAATGTCCATAGACTTACCAGATGGACCACTGTTTCTGATACATTGAAATTACTGTGTCTTGATTTCTTTTGTGTTCAGATAAAATTATTAATCACAATGACATGTTGATCCTAAGATATCTGTGGGTAAAATAGGTAGAGATATCTAATTGCTAGAGGGAAACAAGAATCTAATCTTGGATGAAAAGTTGGACTGGATACATTTGTATATCTGAGTTATCCAAACAGTGAGTGCTTGAAAGTTTAAGAGGAGAAGAGTTTGCAATGGTGACCAAGAGAGTGAAAAAATATTGGCCACAAGCATGACCCTGAGAAATAACTTTAAAGTATTAGAAGGTGGGACATGAACCCATAATGGAGACTGAAAAATAGTAGTTTTAGAAACAGGAGGAGAAGAAGGAAAGAGCATTGTAATGAAAGCAAAGGAAAGAGGGAGCTTTGAGAAGGAGGAAATAACTAATAATACAGAATGCAACAAAGGGTTCCAATAAAAGGGTTAACTGAATTTTTTTTTTATGTTGTGGAGAAGGAAAATTAAGATGTCACTGACAATGTTAGAGAAGCCAATTTTGATAAAGTGATGTAGATGAAAGGTTGTAACTGGATTAGTAGCACATGGAAGAAAGAAGTAAATAGAAGATGAAGAAATAACTCTCTTTGGAAGTTTGAATTGGAAAGGAAGAAAGGAAAAGAGAGGGTGTTAGTTACAGTTTACTCAGAAAACCTCATCCTGTGGGACCAAAGGAAAGAGAATAAAAATAGGTGAGGAATGTATGTGTGTGTGTGTGTGTGTGTGTGTGTGTGTGCATGTGCATGAGTGATGACAGAGTTTATAATGAATGATCTCAATTTTATTATCAAAGAAAGAGGGATAATCATGTACAAAGGGTAAAGGAAGTAAGAAGTTTGATGAGGTAAAGAGAAAAATATTGAAGATTTCAAATAATCCCTAGAGAGGAGATATTAATAAACAAGAAAAAGTATAGACAAGTGAAGCTAAAAATTTACCTGAGATCAGAAATTTAAAAAAAATCTGTCTGAGAAAGGGTGGAAATGATAATAGATGACCAAAGAATGAAGCAAAGGTCATCAGAAGTATGGACGTCAAGAATACAACCGTATTTTCAGTGGATGTTTCACATAAATGTTGAAGCTTCCTAAGGTGAAGCTAGGAGCTGGGGCAAAGTGGAAGATTGGCCAGAGGCTGTTGCTCTTAATGTATATGGAGTAAATAGGAGATGGGAAAAACAAAGAAGTGGAAACTATATGGAGATAAAGTAGAGTGGTATGTACCTGAGAACAGGAGAAATTAGATAGGAAGAGAGAGCACTGTCATTGAAGTTCCATGGTACAGCTGGGAGAATGTTAATTGGTGCTTTTGGAGATTTATAAGCTCCAAGGTGTGGATGCAATGAAAAGTTGAGGGAGCAAGTCAAAGGCCATAATCACTGAAAGGAGGGACCTTTACGGTGGAGCAGATAGGGGATGAGGGGGCAGGAGGAATGCTTCTGTATATTTCAGGTAGAGAAGCATGGTTTGCAGTAGACAGGAAGGTTAGGTTTAACCAAATCCAAACATCCCAGTTTGGAGACAAACTGTTTCTGAGAAGAATTGGCTGACAGTCCTTGGGGCATCTATTTTTATTCTCCTGGAGGCTGCCTTTTCACCTGTGGAATGTAGTCAGGCCCCTCCTCGGGGGAGGAAGCAAAATGTTAAGCTTTGAACTTAAGAACAGTATCCATTGTTTCTTTATCCTAGGTTCTAGTCATATTAATTTGAGAAGCTCATACATTTATCTTAATTAGCTCTGACTCACTTCTGAAACAGTGTATGTATTTAATAGGCAGGGCATTCTGTGTATAAAGAAGGCATTCTGACCTCTATACTTTCATCCTCTGATTTAGAAATTAATCTAGACACTAATTTTTGTTTCTAGCAAAATAAGGCTTTTCTCTACCAATTTAAGGATTGACTGTTACCAACTGTCTCTAGTCTTAAATTTTAGACTTGCCAACTTCTATCTATATTTCTGTAGAGTGTAGGAATCTGAGCAACCATACCTGGTTTGCCACCTGCGTGACATAAACACTCTCATCTGGAAGGGTAATTTATGATTGGGAAAGAATTGGGCAAGGAAGAAAAGAGAGATGAGTAGATTCACCTAATGAGGCTGTTGGTGGAGGAGGCCTCTTGGAAAGTGCTAAAAAGAAGTGAAAAAAAAACTGCTGGGTTGAGGAAGGACAGACATGGTGGCCAAGACTGGTAAATGGCAGACAGGGAAGCTTTGTAACACATAGATAGCCCCAAACTATGCTAGATCCAGGGGGATTTGAGGGAAGGAAGGAAGTAAAAAACAGAGAAAATTGTTACCAATTCCTAATTTCAATTGGAAACCAGTAATTGGAACAGAGAGAGGGTATCCTGAGCTGAATGTAGCTCAGTCTCTAGTTCTCTCCTCTCTCCTCCCCACTTCCTTCCTCTCTTCCTTTCTCCTCCCCCTCTCATCTTTTCTCTTTTACTACACATTGAAGATTTGCTTGATGGCATCATCAATCCAAATCACCAGAAAATGCACATTGTTTTTAGTAAAGAAGAAAGGGAAAGGGAAATGGAATGTGAATAATGAGTCCAGAGAAATTCAGGCAAGAGCCAAAAAACGCTGTCTCCAGGAAAGCAGTAGAAGGAATATCCCTCTGATCACATCTGATGTCACCTCATGGAGATTGGGTAATTTCTTGTGTTTAAGAACTATTTTTCCAAGATAATATAAGTTAACAAAAATACTATTGTAAAAGCCCCTCTCTCCTAAGCATCTGTGGTTATAAAGCAACTTTTTTAAAAAAAATTCAGCATTCATTAATAGTATAAAAAGGGGATTCATGTGAATATTTCATATATGTATACAATGTATTTTGAAAAAATGTCCCCCCTCTATCATATTCCCTTAACCCTCTCTCTTTTCTCTCCTTTTAAAAAACAATATTTGGTGCGATTCTTTATTGCTATTTCCATACATATAGAAGTAATACACATTCATCCTCTTCATTTCCTAGTATTTGCTCCATCTCCCCTCCCGCCTCCTGTTTTTGTTTCTTTTCTTTAATCCCCCACTTGGTTCTGTTACAAAGAATACAAAAACAAACTCCCTGAAATCTCTATTCCTCAGGTGCTCCTTGCTAACATATTCTATGTATGGTCTCAGTAAATGGCATCAACAGCATGGTTGGGAGGCCATGAAAGCAAGAAAAGAAATACCATGCTTCTTTGAGATGAGCTTCTGAATTGGGAGGCTTCCATGCCTGCTTAGTCTTCCATGTCTGTCTAGTAGAATAACAACCAGGGAGCATGACCTGTAAAGGGAATTTCCAACCTATGTTGATTAGGCTGTTTTCTTTGCTAAGCTGTGAAAAGAACATTCTTGCATTTGGAATGGCAGACCATGATCACTGTAGGAAGCATCTAGTCAGTCTGAAGGACCACTGAGCTCTGACTTGGCAGTTTCTTTTACTTATTTATTTTATAAAAATTTTATAAGGATACATTCATTATATGGGGGGGATTCAAAGTGACAATTCCAATCAAACTTATATTGTACATTATTTAAATTTCCCCTATTGTCTCTCCTTCTCATCTCCCTCCTCACCCCACCCAAAGCAATTGCAAGAGGTTTTTTAGTTCTGTTTTATATAGGGATATGAAGTCCACCAACTATTTACCATCACCTTAATCTCCTTCCTTCACTCTCCCTCTCTCACAAGTACCCTCCCTCCCACACACTGTGCTATTTTACAGTCCTGGTTTTTGCTATTAATATTTAAATTGATGTTCAAAGGGGTGTCTCAATGTATGCCCACTATCGGTATGTTTTACTTTGGGTTATTTAATCCCTTTGATTGTTCTCCTTTATCCCTTTACCTTCTGCCCCCTCCCATTTTTCAACAGCTTTCAATACACATCCTTATATCCTCTGCCTTTACATCTTATGTTATATGAAATTACTGATGCGCTATCATTCTCTTTTTCTTTCCTTCTTTCCCCAAGTTCCATAGAGTAGTTACACTGTCACACACATGTTCTATGACAGTTTGTATATGATCATGCTTGTTTTTGTGTTTATGTTTACCTTTGGCTCTATCTTCCACATATGAAAGAAAACATGCAGCTTTTGTATTTCTGATCCTGGCTTACTTCACTTAACATAATGTCCTCCAATTGCATCCATTTACCTTCAAGTCCCCTGTCATTATTCCTTGTGTTTGAGTAAAACTCCATTGTATATATGTACCACATTTTCATGATCCTTTCATCAGTTTTAGGGCATCTGGGTTGTTTCCAGAACCTGGCTGTTATAAATAGTGCTGCAATGAACATTGGTGCAATGAACACGTGTCTCTACTGTATCCTGTCTTACGTTCTTTTGAGTAGGAATGGTATCACTGGATCATTTGACAGTTCTATCTTTAGCTTTTTGAGGAATCTCCATACTGCTTTCCATAGAGGTTGTATTAATTTGCATTCCTACCAGCAGGGTATATAGGTTCCTGTTTTGCCACATCATTGCCAACATTTGTTCTTGTTATTACCCTTAATTATGGTCATTCTAACTGGGGTGAGATGAAATCTAAGCATTGTTTTGATTTGCATCTCTTTTTATAACCAGGGAAGTTGAACTCTTCTTAATGTATTTACTGGCCATTTGTATATCTTCCTTTGAGAATTCCCTATTTTATTCATGTGCCCATTTCTTTACTGGGGAGCTGATTCTTTGGGGGCTGAGTTTTTTGAGTTTCCTATAGATTCTGGATATTAATCCCTAATCGGATGAGTAGCTGGCAAAGATTTTCTTCCATTCTGTAGGCTGTCTTTTGAGTCTGGTAACTGTTTCAGAAGCTCTTTAGTTTGATGGAGTCCCATTTGTTCATTGTTTTGAGTTCTGTTTAAGGAGGTCATTCCCTATACCTATCTGTTACAGTGTATTTCCTACTGCTTCCTACTGTTTCAACATTTCAGAACTTTATTAAGGTCTTTGATCCACTTTGAATTGATTTTGGTACAGGGTAAGAGGAAGGAACCTAATTTCAGTCTTCTACATGTGGATATCCAGTTTTCCCAGCAGCATTTTTTGAAGAGGCTGTCTTTTTTCCATCATGTGTTTTAGGGTCCTTTGTCAAAGATCAATTGGCTGTAGATGTATGGGTTTATGTCTGGATTTTCTATTCTGATCCATTGATCTTCCTGTATGTTTTTGTGCCAATACAATGCTGTTTTAATTGTTATGGCTCTGTAGTATAGTTTGAAGTCAGGTATTGTGATACTTCCAGCATTGGACTTTTTGCTCAGATTTGCTTTGGCTATTCAAGGTCTTTTGTGTTTCATATGTATTTCATGATTATTTTTTCTATTTCTGTGAAGAATGTCATTGGAACTTTGATAGGGATTGTGTCGAACACATAGATTGTTTTTGGTAGTATGGCCATTCTCATAATGTTGATTCTACCAATCCATGAGCATAGAAGTTCTTTCCATCTTCTGATATCTTCTTTGATCTCTCTCTTCAGTAGTTTATAGTTTTCATTAAAAAGGTCTTTTGTTTCTTTTACTAAATTTATTCCAACATACTATATTATTTTTGAGGCTATTGTAAATGGTATTGTTTCCCTGATTTCTTTCTCAGTCTGTGCGTTGTTGGTATATAGAAAAGCTACAGATTTCTGTATGTTAATTTTGTATCCTGCTACTTTGCTGAAAGGACTTATGATTTCTAGTAGTTTTTTGGCAGAATTTTTGGTGTCTCTTAGGAATAAGATCATGTCATCTGCAAATAGGGATAGTTTGACTTCTTCCTTCCCTATTTGAATCCCTTTTATTTCTTATTCTTGTCTTATTGCTCTGGCTAGGAATTCCAAATCTATATTGAATAGGAGTGGAGAAAGCAGATAGCATTTTCTCATTCCTGACTTTAAGGGGAATGGTAAAGTTGCTTTCTACTTAGTATGATGTTCACTCTGGGTTTGTCATATATAGCCTTTATTATGTTGAGGAACATTCCTCTATTCTTAGTTTCTTCAGAGCTTTCATGAAAGGTGTTGGATTTTGTTAAAGGATTTTTCTGTGTCTATTGAGTGGATCATGTGGCTTTTGTCTTTGCTTCTGTTTATGTACTATATTATGTTTATGGATTTATGTATGATGAACCATCCTTGAATCCCTGGAATGAAATCAACTTGGTCATGGTGTATGATTTTTTGATGCATTGTTGAATTGTGTTTGCCAGTATTTTATTGAGAATCTTTGCATCTATATTCATCAAAGATACTGGTCTACAATTCTCTTTTCTGGTTACAGCTCTATTGGTTTTTGAAATCAGTGTAATTCTGGCTTCATAGAATGAGTTTGGTAGTGTTCCTTACTTTGCTATTCCTGAAAAACTTTGAGGAGTATTGGTGTTAGTTCTTCTTTAAAGGTTTGGTAAAATTCGGCTGTGAATCCATCAGGTCCTGGGCTCTTCTTTGTAGGGAGACTCTTTATTACTGCTTCAATTTCAATGCACGTAACAAGACTTTTAGGTGGTTAATATCTTCTTGGCTCAATTTTGGTTGGATACATGTGTCTAGGAATTTATCCATTTCATCTAGATTCTCCAGTTTATTTGACTGTAAGTTTTCAAATGATTCTGTGGGTTGTTAGTACTTGTGGTTTTGTCCCCTTTTTCATTTCTGATTTTATTAATTTGGGTCTTCTCCTTCCTCCATTTTGTCATGTTGGCTAAGGGTTTGTTGATCTTGTTAATCTTTTTGAAGAACCAACTTGTTGTTTCATTGATTCTTTGTATAGTTTTTTTGGTTTTGATCTCTGACCTAAGCCCTGATCTTTGTTATTTCTTTCCATCTGCTGGTTTTGGATTTGGTTTGTTCTTGTTTTTCTAGGAGCTTAAGGTGCACCAATAGATTGGTTATTTGAGAAGTTTCTGTTTTTTTAATATAGGTATAAACTTTCCCATTAGCATGGCCTTTGCTGTGTCCCACAGGTTCTGGTAGGTTGTAGTTTCATTTTAATTGGATTCTAGAAACATTTTATTTCTTCTCTTATTACTTCAGTCACCCATTGGTTTTTTGACAATGTGTTGTTCAGTCTCTATGTGTTTGAATATTTTCTGGGAGTTATTTTGTTCTTGAGGTTTAGTTTTATTCAGTTGTGATCTGATATGATGCAGGGGGTTATTTCAATTTTCTTGAATTTGTTGAGACTTGCTTTGCATCCTAAAATATGATCTTGGTGAAAGTTCCTTGAGCTGTAAAAAAGAATGTGTATTGTCTAGTTGTTGAATGTAAAACTCTGTAAATATCAACCATGTCTATTTGGTCTAATGTGTGGAGTAGCTCTGAAGTTTCTTTTTAAATCTTTTGTCTGAATGACCTATCTATTGGTGACAGAGGGGTATTCAGTTTTCCCACTATCACTGTGTTAGTGTCTAGCTGTGCTCTTAGGGCCATTAGAGTATTTTTTTTTTTAATGTAGATTGGTGCCTCTGTGTTTGGTGCATATATGTTAAGGATTGATATTTCCTCTTGATGAATTGTTCCTTTCATTAATATGAAATGACCTTCATTGCCTCATCTGATTAATTTTAGTCTGAAGTCTACTTTGTCAGATATGAGTATGGCTACTTCTGCCTATTTATGGGGCCCATTTTCTTGGAAAACTTTTCTCCACCCTTTGACTCTAAGCCAATGTTTATTTTTTTCAGTGAGGTGAGTATCTTATAAGCAACATATGGTTGGGTCTTGTTTTTTAACCCAGTTTGCTATTTTGTCTTTCAGCTGGGGCATTGAGGTCATTTACATTCAGTGTTGAAATTGAGAGATGCCTGTTGTTTCAAGTCATTTTTATTCCCCTGATGTTTAGTTTTACCTATTCCTTGTTTACTGGTCTGCTTGCTCAAAAGGGTTTATTCTTTCTTGGGTCTTCCTGTCTTACTCTAGTTTTTTCTTCTATATGTAAAAGTCTTTTAAGCATCATCTGTAGCGCTGGCTTAGTAGTCTCAAATTCCTTTAGTTTTTCCTTGTTGTAAAAGGTTTTAATTTCTCCTTCAATTAGGAAGGATAGTTTTGCTGGGTAGACTAGTCTGGGTTGACAGTTAGTTGTTTTCTTTCAGGGTCTGAATTATGTCTTTCCATGACCTTCTTGCATTTAGAGTTTGAGTTGAGAACGTTGCTATTATTCTAATGGACTTGCTGTTATATGTGACTTGTCTTTTATCTTTTGCAGCTTTCAGAATTCTTGCTTTGTTCTATGTGCTGAGTGTTTTGATTATGATGTGTCTGGGGGGTGTTTCTTTTTTGGTCCTGACAGTTTGGTGTTCTGTAAGCTTCCTGTGCCTGGGTGGCTTTCTCTTTCTTGAAGTTAGGGAAGTTTTCAACTTCCTAGTTTCTTTGATGGAGGTGCAGGTGCTCTCCTGAGGTCACAGTGGGGCACTCTGGGTCTCTGTGTACTGTTGGGGGCAGGCCTTCTAGCACTAGCAGTGTAGCAGGTTGTTACTCAGTGGAGGAGCTGGGATTCCAGCTCTTGGACAGGAGAGATGTGTCTCTATTGCAGGGAGGTGCAGTGTGAAATGGTGGGCTTCTGTGTACCTTGGGGAAATAGGGATTCTGGTGCCACCTGTGTTGTAGCAGGTTGTAGCTTTCTTTGCTCTTTCTTGCTCTTTGAAAGAGGAGTGAGGGCTCTCTTGCTGTCAGGGACAGTGGGGAGGCTGGGCCTCTGTGCTCTGGCACCAGCAGAATACCCCAACCTGGGGTTCACTCAGGTGTGTTATTGAGGGCTCCTGGCACTAAGTAGCAAATTGAGGGTACCCATGGGGCAGCAAAGACAGTGGGCTTGAATGTTTGGTGCCCATAAGGCAGCAGATTTCCTGAGATCTACTTGCAATGGGATGTGGGCTTCTAGGAGCCATGACAGCTGTTGCAGGCATGGGGGCCCAAGTCTACAGGTGGCAAGAGCCCTGAGGCTTGCTTGCTGATGCTGGGCTACCAGAAGCTACAGAAACTGCTGCAGGCACAGGGGAACCAAGCCTTCAGGAAGTGGGAGCCCTAGGGTCTACTTGCCAGTGCAGGCAACCAGGAACCATGGAAGCTGCTGCCAACTCAGGGGAACCAAGGCTGTGGGCAGGAAGAGTTCTGAGGCCTGCTTTCCAGGCATGGGCTCTAGGAGAGTAGTGAGTAGTGCTGCAGGAAAAGGGAGGTAGGGTGTTGGGGGAAGGGGGAAACCAAGTCTTCCAGTGGCTGGAGCCCTGGGGCCTACTTGCCCATGCAGGCTACTAGAAGACACAGTAGCTGCTGCCAGATGGAAGGAACCAAGCCTGCAGACTGCAGTAGTTCTGGGGTCTGATTGTCAGCTGGGCTTCCAGGAGTACAGTCCAGTGGTGCTACTGTTGGATCAGGGGAAACATTTTCTCTTCTTGCATGCTCTGCAGGGCATACATGAGTGTGAAGGAACTAAAGGAGGCCCTGCAGCTCAACAGTACTCATTTCCTCAACGTCTACTTTGCCAGCTCAGTGCGGGAAGACCTTGCAGGTGCTGCTACCTGGCCTTGGGACAAAGAAGCTGTCAGTCACCTGGGTAAGTGAAATGAAGACCAAATATGGTAGAAAAAACAAGGCAATCTGGAGGGAGTTTGCAAAAGTGAGTTTTGGAGAAAAATGAAATACAAAAAGACAAAAGTACTTGATGAATTATCTGGTTTGGGTTGACAATGGCTTTTAGGAGAGTCGATCAAAATGTCTCAGTGTAGACAAATAAGAGGTATTGAGCAAACAGTGACAAATGCTTAGGATGTTCTAGACTGATTCTCTAATCTAGATGCAAATAAATTGCTGGCATGAGATAAGATTCATTTAAGTGTTAGAAAGCCCCTAGGGAAAAATTATCAGGAAGGTGGCTAGATAGTGAAACTTGCTTTACAACAATCACTGTACCAGAAAATTGGTGGGCTTCTTGTTTGTACTTTGTTCTTGGGCAGATCCTGGGTAGGTAGAGCTGTCCTGCTCACGTAGAAGAGCAGACACCTTAACACTGAGTGCAACTGCTGAACACTGATGACAGACAATCCTTTTACAATGTCTTACTATTGTTATACAGTGAATCTTGCTCATCAATCAATAAGGAACATTATCAGTTTAATAAATATATGAATACAGGACAATTATCAAGTGTAATTTGTATACATTTTTCAGTCTTAGATAGGACTCTGCAAAAACTTGTTTTAAAAATGAATTATCACAATTGGAAGGAACATTTCTTGTTGGAAAGTGAATGGTTATAGAGACTGGAAATCATTTTATAGTAATTTAAAAGAGATCATGCAAGGTTAGTCTGCTTAGTAATCAAATATGAATCAGAGATGAATAAAATAAAGGAAGACCACAAAGAGTTCTATGTTTCACATGGCAAGTATGATAGAGTCATCAGGAAATGGAGAGTCTAACAGAACATGAAAATCTTTGAAATGAATAAAGTTGGTTATTGATCTGTCTATCTGTTTTTCTTGCTGTGTATTTGTATATGTATCAGAAAGCTGGTGGGGTTCTTATAGGGACAAGGCTTTCCAAGATATTCTGGGGAAAAAATATATATGTATATATGTATACAAATATATATATATGTATTTACATATTTGCATATATATGTATATATGTATGTATATATATGTATAATCTTGATGTCACTACATAAATACCTCAGGCAATGAAAAAAACACCTAAAAACTAAATGTATAAGAATCTGAACTAAATGCTTCACTGCCATGTATAGCTGGGTTTTATTGACTCTGTAATATCTGAAACAGTCTTGAGGATATACAGCTTTTATCACTAGGCTTTGTATTTCCAGTTCTCAGTACATGAGGAATTAGAAACTTATGATGTTTTTGGTGACCTGAGGCCACCAAGGCAAGAGCACTGTTTGTGTTGTTGACCTATTTTATGGTACCCTAAACAAAGACCTCATATTTCCAGGGATCCAATATGAACTGAAGTATGTATTTAGTCAAGTTTCCCTATAATTATGGTGAGTGGATAACCAGGGAAAGAAGACTTGCTGGCAGATTGAGACATTTTGTTGAACATGTCATAAAAATGTCTTATAGATAGCATTACACGGCTAATAGATTCAGAAAAAAAAATTACAAAGCATTTTGATAGGGCTGCAAGGGAAAGGCTATAGGTTTCAGTTATGCGTTTCCAAGACGATCAGATAAACTGAAGATATCCCTATATTGTAGATGAAAGCTACTCTGAATCATTCTAATCTTCATGGTAGCAATGGGTGAACTAGAAGATTATGTTCAAATAATCCATTCAATAGTGAATTTGGATGAGTTTAGCCTCACCAAAAGCAATAGGAGCAGAGGGGACATATAACACATAAGAAGGCACCTTTCATATCAACAGGAGTATTCAAAGAAGATGAATGTATTTGGGATCCTACAGCAAAGTTTACTCAGCAGAGGTTTCCAGGTGCCCTACTTAGGGTACCTATTGTTGGGACTGAATCTAAAACCTTAAAAAGCGGCTTTCCTGGCCATAGTACAGACAAATATTGGTCATTTGATAAAAATTATGGACTGGAGCAGATTATTGCATGTTTTCTAATTTTACTAGAGCTTGGGCATGGGCAAGATTCATTCAACCATTTTTTTAAAAAGTGGAAAAACTACTTAAAAATTAGCTATTTGAAGGTATCAGACAGTGACCAAGGCAACAAAAACTTGAGGGATCCAATCCCAGAGGGAAGAAAAATGCATTGAAGTGAGCCCTACATGCAACTCTATTTTTCCCCTTTAAGGAAACTTCAAATCTCAGTGAAAGAAACTGAGTCAAAGCAGAGAGCAGCAGCCTAGAGCTTGCTTCAGCCTCACTACCAGCAAGAAAGAAATTAGAGTTCAGTCCCAATATTCCTGAGAAATGGAAGCACAAAGTGAGCCTGGTTTTCTGCTTATGATTTTTTTCTCTTATGATATTTCCTAGTTATTAAACTATGCATTCTCAGGACCAATGGCCAAGAAAACAAGTAGAAAATGACTTTTAAGAGATAAAGCAGACAATGATTTCAGGAATCTCCTGATGAGGTAAAGGAAATGGAATTGAGACCCTGCCTCAATGAGCTGTGAGATACCCTATGTGCAAGGGCAAATAGAAGTGGTCAATTTTACACAAAGCCTAAGATCGGGCAAAAAACACTCTTCTTCTATGCTTGGAGGACACTTACCCGCCTACTGCTAATTGCCTAATGAAAGAAAATTAAGTATTTTTTAGAAGAAGACAATACCATCAAGAGACTCTACAAGTTTTCCAGCAGTCAACAAAAATTACTTGTTATCACAGGAGACTGGGTCAAATGATGATAAACTAAACAAAGCAAAACTAGCAATTAAACATTAGATTCAGATCCAGAGATCACCTGTACATTGGAATTCTTAGGTATTGATTTTAAGATAATTTCGATTAATGTGTAAAAACAGATAAAATTAGAGGAGTTTGTTCAAAGAACTGGAATCAAAACTAATGAATCAAGTTGAAATTTTGGAGCTAGAAATAACCAGCAATTCAAATTAAGAAATTAGGTTCATGCAGAAGAATTAGAGGTCTAGAAAATTTGCAAATTGAAGCTCTGGGGAAAATGATGGAAAATATTGAAACACTTGAGAGCTAAGAAAAATTTCTATTGTGAATTTAAGTTCTAGAAGAAGAGAGAAAAATTGTTACAGAAGCAACATTCATAGAAATAATGGCTAAGCATCTTACAAACTGGCCAAAGATATCAAATCAGAGATTCAAGACATGTTTTACAAACTTTAAACGAGATTAACTGAAAGACAATTGTACCTACACCCATGATAGCAAAAATGTTGAAAACCAAAGACAAAAGACAGAAGAAAAAGTTATGTTGTTTTAAAAAGTACAATAAGACAGACCTGCTGACTTTTCAACAAAACCTCTGTTGAAACCAGGTGCTGGTAGCTCACCCCTGTTATTCTAGCTACACAGGAGGCGAGGATCAAGACGATTGCGGTTTGAAGCCAGCCCTGGGCAAATAGATCATGAGACCCTATCTCAAAAAAACCTGTCACAAAAAAGGGCTGGTGAGTGATGGAAGCAGTAAGAGTGCCTGCCTCGCAAGCAAGAGACCCTGAGTTCAAAGTCCATGCCACCAAAAAACCTCTCTTGAGTCATAAGACAACAGACTGATATGTTTTTTAAAATGCTAAATAAAATAGTTGTTAACTTAGAATCCTATATTTCACAAAAGATATCTCTTAACATGAAAAAAATGTTGGAGGCATTTCAGACAAAAACAGATAATTTATACCAGTGCTGAAAAAAATACTAGAGAAAGTTATGAAGGCAAAAGGAAAATAATCCAGAAAAAAACAAAGGAAGTAACCCAGATGAAAGCATAGAAATACATAAAAAATTAATGACACCAGAAAGAATAAAAATATAACAATTATTATGTCTTTTGGGGTTTAAAATATATGTACAATTACAGGAGGCAGAGATTAGGAGGATCACAGTTGGAAGCCAGATCAGGCAAGACCCCATTCTAAATCAACAAGCCGGGCATGCAGTGCACATCTGTAATCATAAGTACATGAGAGGCATGGGTAGGAGAACTGCTGTCTGAGGCCAGCCCTGGGCCAAAGTGGGAGACCCTGTCCAAAAAATAACTAAAGCAATATATGCTGGGCATATGACAGAACTGGTAGAGCACCTGCTTAGCAAGAAGGACGCCCTGAGTTCAAACCCCAGTGCTAGCAAAAAAGATAGGTGGGTAGATAGATAGATCTCTCTTTAAATATGTACACACATATATATGTATATATAATTAAAATATGACAAAAAATAGTGCAAAAGACAGAAGGTACATGAAATTAAAGAGTCTAGAACCCTCCTTTGCCTATATCCAGTAGAGTTACTGATTTTAGATAATTTTAGGCAGTAACAAGTAAAAATTGCATGTTGTCTCCTTTAGAGTATCTATTAAAGACAAAGCAAATTTATCTTTAACTACCTAGAAAAGCAGGAAATAAAATAATCCAGAGAAGGCAATAAAAGATGAAAAATAGGAATAAATAACATACAACAGAGACAAATAGTAAGATATTGATTCAAACCTACCACATTAGTAACTACTTTAAATGTAGAAGGACTAAACACACCAATTCAGACTCAAAAATTATCAGACAACCCTGTAAACTATGCAGGTATATGGTATTTGTGAGAATACAGACAGTTGAAAATAAAAGGATGAGAAAATCTGTACAATAAAAATATTAATCCAAAGAAAGGCAGTGTAGCTTTCTAACATCATGTAAAGTAAATTTCAAGGTACTGTGAGATATAACTAGGACTATTTTTATTATAGCAGAGGAAATTCAATTGGGCAAAATAATAATGATGAATTCAGGTATAACCAATAATATACCCTAAAAATATGTAAAGCAACATTTGATAAAAAGAAAAAAGACAAATCCACAATCATAATTGGTGGATTTAAGTAATTTTCTCAGAAAGTGATAGAATAAACTAAGTACTCAGTAGAGATATAGGTATTTGAAAAATATAATTAAAAATTTGACTCCACAAACAAAATTAGACCTGTGTATTTACACAGAGCAGAATACATGCTCTTTTCGTGTGCTGTGGATAACTTACCAAAGGAGTTCTGGACCAAAGAAATTCCAGAGGGCTGAAATCACAAAATTTTGTTCTCTCATCTCATTGGAAATAAGCTAAGAATCAATAATTACAAGACAATAAAAATGAGAATATCCCCCATGTATTTGGAAACTAAACAATTTACTTATAATTATCCAATGACTCAAGGAGCAAATCATAATAAAAGTAGGAAAATATTTTAAACAAAATGATTATAGCAACATGGCATATCAAAAGTTGTATATACAAGAAGACTCATACTGGGGGAAAATTTATAGCTTTGCATTTTAGAAAAGAAGAAAGTCTGATCAATTATTCATTTCAAGAAGCCAGCAAAAATATCATATTAAAGTCAAAGAATGAAGACAGAAGGAAGTAATAAAAACAAGACAAGAAATAAACAAATAGAAAATAAGCTTTCATCAGAAAAAAATAACAAAGCAAAAGTCTTTGGGAGGAGAAAAAAAAGTCTTTGGGGAAGAAAAGGATTGATAAATCTCTAGAAAGACTTACTCCTCAAGATAAAAAAATGACAAGAAAGGACTATGTTACCACTATCAAGAATGAAACACTATAAATATTAACAGGTAACAATTATTTTTCAACAAAAGGTGTTGGAACAATTGGTCATCTGCAGACTAAAAAAAATGAACAACTTGAGCCTCACAACTCATATAGAAATTAACTCAAAATACATCATAGCTCTAAATGTAATAAATAAAACTAGAACTTTTAGAAGAAAACATGAGAAAATCTTTGGGACAGGACAGAGCTAGACAAAGAGTGATATACCAAAAACATGGGTCAGAAAAATAAAAACTGACCAATTGGACTTCATCAGAATTAAAAAAAAATTATACAAAGATTGTTAAGAACATTTGCAAAACATGTATCTGACAAATGACTTGTATCTAGAATATACAAAGAACTCTCAAAGCCCAATAGTAAAACAAATAAAAACATTTCATTTGGGCTAAGAGATGAACAAACATTTTAACAAAGAAGATATGGAGATGGAAAATAAGCACATGAAAAAGAGGTTCAACATTATTAACCATTAGAAAAATGCAAATTAAAACCACTAGGAGGTCACTACACACCTATCTGAAGAACTAAAATAAAGCATAGTAATGATACTAAATGCTGGTCATGATGTACGGATCTCTCATACACTGCTGGTGGGAAAGTGATATGGCACAGCCACCTTAAATATTTTGTAAATTTCTTATAAAACCAAATGCATCCTAACTATATGATTGGGTAATTGGGTCCTGTTTGTTGATCACTGAGAAATGAAAATACCAATCCACTCAAATACCTGTATATGAACCTTTGCAGTGGCTTTATGATATAATAGCCCCAAGCTGGAAATGCCAAAAAATGTCCTACAATACTGGCTGCTCAGATAAACTGTGGAACATCCATTACAATGGAATATTGCTCAGTCATAATAAGGAACAAAGTATTAATACACGCAACAGCTTGAACAGATATCTAAGGCATTATTCTAGGTGAAAAAGAAAACTCAAATTCAAAAGTTACATGCTGTGTGATTCCATTTGTGGAGTGTTCTCAAATGCCAAAATTGTAGAGATAAAGAATAAATTAGTGTTGGCCAATGGTTAGGGTGGGGAGGGAGAAGGGAGTGGGAAGGATGTTGGTATGCATGTGACATAAAGGATCACAGGAGGGATATCTTAATGCTGGACTAGTTTTGTGTCTTGTTTGAGGTAGTGGTTATTCAATTATATCCATGTGATAAAAATTACAGAGAATCACACACACACACACACACACACACACACACACACACACACACACAAAAGAGCACATAAAAACTAGTGAAATCTCAAGTCTGGAACCTCAGTGCATAATCAGAAACTTCTGCATATAGCCAGTGCTCTGTGAATGTTCACTGAATAATGAGATAGGTGAAAAGATGTGTGCAGATATTACAATTAAAGAGTTTCAAGAAATATTTAAATTATCACATGAATCATTAACTCATAATGAATTGTGATACAAGCTAAGGATATTTATATGTTGCTCTTAAACCATTGTAGGTTAATGGTGCTCCCTTACAACATGGTTCTTAATGTGCTTTTCAGAAACAGAAGTTGTCTTCAGAACATCTCACAGATCTGTGTCAGCATGAAATTGCTCATGTTCTCATTTAATTCTTCTTGTTCAATCATAACTTTGGTTGAACAAAGGAACTTTGTTGACCTAAATCAGGTGTACAGCAGTGCCAGCAGCCGGCACAACATGATTGAGGAAGACATTTAGGATTTTCCAAATACATCCTTTCTGAGACTCTAGATAGGATTATGTTTTTGTAAACATGCAACAGCCTTGCATTTTCAGGATCAGCTAAGTGATCTACAGATAAGCTCACTAGCCTGAAAGTTGGAAAATTGAATCTAATTTCTGACCTCCATTGGCTTAAGTTACAATGTAGACAGCCCTAGTTGTCTTGGTGTCTTGCTTTTCCATGAGCACCATTTCTGCCTTTTTGTACTTTTTAATACTGTGTTGATGCAGGGAAGAATATTTTTAATCTTTTTTATTTTATTTCTTTTTTTTGTAGGATGATGTTTGAACTCAGGGCTTCACACTTGCAATGCAGGCACTCTACTGTTTGAACTACACCTCCAGCCCCATTTTGCTCTGGATATTTTGAAAATGGGGATCTCACAAATTATTTGTTTAGGCTGGCCTTGAACCATGATCTTCTTGATCTCAGTCTCCCAAGTAGCTTAGGTTACAAATGTGAGCCACTGGGGCTCAGCCAGGGAAGAATTTTTTTATATGTAGAAGAGTGAATGTGATCCCCTTGAGTCTTAATGTTCAGTGGTTTGAACATCTTTTACCACAGAAACAATACCCAAACTGAAAATATATCTTCAAAGACAAAACACGTGAATTTGTAGTAAACCAGCCCTTTTATAAGTCACTAATATCATACTCATGATAATTCATTCATTCAATCATTTGTTCATTCAAAGAATAACTGTTGAATCTGCTTTGTGGTGATACCAGAGATAGAACAATGGAGGAGTTCATTCAGCTTTCAGGGGTGTACAGCATGAGTGGGAGACAGACATGTAATACCCACTTATGTCATGGTGCCACATAGGAGGCTAAGTAGGCACATGGAGGAGAAAATACTAAATTGTGCTGAAAGCATCAGAGAAAAATTCCCAGTGGACTGAGGGTTGAGATGAGACCTGCAGGATGAACTAGCGTTTGTTTGGCAGACAATGGCTGTCGCTCTGGACTGGGTTCTGTGGCGATTCAGCACTGGTGACATCTGGTCATGCTTAGAAGTGGAATCCATTTGGCATGGCTCCAGCAGTACTCTCCAGCCTTGATTTTTCTGCTGTGCCCTTCAAAAGATTTCCAGAAAATTGTACTTCATGAGTTCGTAGAGTAATGTAAAAATTTAATCATAAGCTTGAATAATAGCAAAGAATGTAATTTCTGATATGCTATTTTATTTTAACCTACCAACATTTAAAAATAAATCTTAACTTTGTTTTTCTAAGTGTATCCTCAATACTTTATCAATTTGACAATCACAATTATTCATTTAACAAAATTCATGGCCATGTGCTTTTTAAAATAACTTAAAATGTATTTATTCCTATTTTCTCCTTGAATGTGTGTTTTCATTCCACTTCTGCTATAGAATGCTATACTAGGGTAATATACATTTTTTTTCAATCTCTCTAGTTTGTCACCTATTTCTCACTAAAAACTTTTTGACTGAAACAACTTTTTGATGATTATAACTTTTTAAAAACAGACTTTTAATTTTTAGATAGTTTCATATTCACACGTAGTTGTAAGAAATAGTACAAAGAAATTCTGAGTTATCTATGTCCGTTTTCTCCCAATGGTAAAATCTTGTAAAATTATAGTACAAGTTTCACAGACAGGATATTAGCACTGATAATTTTCATAAGCTGAAAATTTCTTCTCAGTTGAGTGATCATTTCAAATAGTTACTTTTTATAAATGAACAAAAATATTTTACATTGTTGCTGATGGATAGGAAAGTATGATATGATGGGTACACTCAGAGGCACTCTAGCATATATAAATCATGAAGATGTTAACTGGAATCCATGTCCTCAGATGCAACTAGTCACTGAATGGGCTACAAAAATGCCAACCTCATCTCTTACTTTCTTGTCTTCTCTTTACTATGCCAAAATGGAGTGATTCTTCCTGGAGATAAGGAATAAGGTGTGTAAACTGGAGTGAGGGATTATAGAGCAATTCATGAAGCAGGCTGAATGACATGAACAAGATGAAGAAGCTTCTGGGAATTGTCCACTGGTTGCTACTGTAGATCATTTAATTGTCCCAAGATAACATTCAGCAAATAGGGTTATTTTGGATGCTTCGTAGTTTGAAACACATTGAGCACAAAACTATTGGACAAAATTACCCTAGCACTTGAACTTCATGCCTTGAAGCTTGAGTATTCCAAGGGTTCATGCATTTACACATATGTAGAGTAAACAGTCACTTCCATATGTAGAGATTTGAAGGGTATTCTCTTTTAAGACACATCCTGGTAATTGTTGAGTCCTTGATACACCAGAACAATGCCTGGCAGAGAAATGCTTAATGACTAAATTAATTATAATGGAAAGGATAATATAAGTCCCAAAGCCTGTATAACAACATGTTTAGTTTTAATTAATCAGAATACATTCTCCTGTGATGTAGTAGTGCCTAAGAGAGCCCCGTATGCTTAACAGTTAGGGGAAGAAGTAGCTGAAAGAGTATGCAAGGAGACACTAGATTCTGCAATGTCTTCATCTTCTTCTTATATTTACACTGTCTTTGTTCAGTCTTGTTTGGAATAAAGACTTCCATCCAACACAAGATCTCAGGCTATAAAACCAAGAAGCCAATACAAGAGTTAGAGATGTATAGTTCCTGAACTGGTTCTAGTAAACACATCTCTTTCTAGATCTTATTACCACCATCTTTTCTTCCTCCTCCTCCTTCTCCTCTACCTCTACCTCCTCTCCTCTTCCTTCTTTTTCTCCATTTCTTTCTTTCCTTTTGTCCATCTATATATTCTGTTTTCTTTCCATGCCCTCCCAAAGAGCTCCTTCCTTGGAACTCAAGGTGCCCTTTAATAGTTTTGTCTCTTCCTTGTGGAGAACATATTTTGGGGGAGTACATGTTAGCCAGTAACTGGAAGTAATTATGTAGAACCTGCAGACCAGCCCTCATCTCCCTGTTTTATGGGCATATAACATTCAACCCTAAAAGTTTTATAGAACTATTTTAAAATAATTTGAACCAATGTCCTTTTCTCAAGTTGCTTGAATTTTTGTTTTGTTTTTTTTTCTTTTTTAATAGAAGTAGCTTTGGAAATCATTCTCTTTACCACCAGCCACTCTGGTGGTCTTGTGTTAAAGCAGGGGACATCCAGTTAGAACTTGGAAACATAGCATCCCTTTGGAAGCTGGGCTGTCTACTGCTAAGATTTCATCTTTTAATCAGAAGCTTCTCTCTCTTTTCTTCCTCTGCACCATCCCCAGACCACACAACAACTCTAATTGTTTTAGCTGTTCCCTCATAATCAAAACTGAAAGGCCTTCTAAGAAGGCACATTTGTATTCTCCCTGCCAGTCCACTGAGGAACAGCTGTGCCACACATGTCTGTCAGTTCCCAAATCCATGCAGCTCCATTCATACTGTTCTATGAGCAAGTATATATGGGCCTATATTGGGTCAGAGTCTCAGCACCCACATTCAGGTATGCAGAAATAGTAAATATGTTCTATGATTAAACTTAGCTTCTGTTTTGAGCCCCAAGTTGCTGAGTGGTTTAGTCAACTGACCCTCTTTTGCTTTGGGCCATGCATGATAGTAGTGATAGCTTATATAGGTCAAGACCACTGGGAAAATGGTGTATTTTGTCAGATGATGCTGCTCACCTGAGATGACCCTTGTTCCCTTCACAAGGTCACCTTCAGGGAATCTCTGGCAGACTCTGTGTTACCCTTCCTGCTTACCCTCACTGGTCAGGTTTTCCTCCCTATAACTGGGATACTTACTCATAATAATGAGGCAAAATGTCTCTGCCGCCAGATCACACAAACCCATTTGGGGTTTCTATTCTTAAAAGCAGGGTATAGTCAACTTTATTGGATATACTGTCATCTACACATTGTCTTTTATCTATTTTCCTTCAGGCTGGGGTGGGGGGAGAGGGTTAGGCTAATATTGTTGTGAGTGTGTTGGTAATGTGAAGGAAAGGATCGTCCATCATGCTGGCTAAACCAGAGTTCTTTCAAGGCTCAAATGGCATAGGCCTCAGAACTGCACAGCCAGGAAAGGATTTCCTCTTTTCTTGCTTTCATTCTGTTGTGTACCTCCTAGTGAGGGCATAAGGCAGGAGATACTATCATCCTGAATTGGGAGGGGAAGTAAAGGCAACAAACTCTGGGGTACAATGTTATTATTTTCTCCACCTCTTCACACTGTTGTTTCAGATTTCCCTGAGTAAGTACTCTTGTTCTTGTTATTCATTTTTCAGCAGCCTTGAAGAGTGGATATTGGGGAAAAAAGGAAAGGTGGAGAGAGTCTGAGAGAGTCTCATAGAGAGGTCTGAGGGGCCAGAGTATATCTGAAAATATGTACTGGTGTATCTTTCTACTTCCAGTTTCAGTGTGGCAGGTGAGAGCAGACCACACACACAAAAAAAATTAGTTCAATTGTAGAGAGAAAACTCATCCCTACTCAATCCCTCATTTTTCCACTGTCTGTACTTTAATTTTGTCCTTTAATGCAAAGTTTTGTTTCCAAAAAGAAAGTAAAAAATGAACAGTGGCTTTAAGTATAGGAAATGATAATTATATTCTTCCTTAACTAGATGTGGGAGGGAAAAGATTATCTATACTATCTATTAGAACAAGAATATTTTGCATAAATCTCACCTACTATCAAAGGTCTGTGATTAATAAGATTAACAGTTCCTTCCTTCCTTCCTTCTTTCTTTCCTTCCTTCCTTCCTCCCTCCTTTCCTCCCTCCTTCCCTCCCTCCTTTCCTCCCTCCTTCCCTCCCTCCTTTCCTCCCTCCTTTCCTTTCTTTCTCTTTCTCTCTTGTCTCTCTTGTCTGGTTTTTGAGACAAGGTGTCACCATATAACCCAGGTTGGCCTCAAACTCATAATCCTTCTGTTTCAGCCTCTCAAATTTTAAGATAACAGACATGAAACACCATACCAGGCTTAAAAGTCCTCCCAATTTCATAAGATTTTGTTTCATTCCACAATAATTAATTTCAGGTTGCTAGGAGTCATTTTCTAATACCAATGTGTTGTCTATGAAGGGAAGGAACACTCATCTATTTGTAGCCTTGTCTAAGTCTTGTGTGGTTTCATGCTCTCAGTATCAGAACAAATCCCAGGACTACCACAAAAACAAAAACAAAAGAAAACAAAACAACATGGAAGCGAAGTGTGAGCAGTTTAGGGGCAAATCAGTGTTCCTATGCAAGTTCTATCCTGTTGTGGCCAAGCCCCAATTTCCTTTCTCTTAATGAATGGAGATGGGTAGGTGAGAGCTCCAAAATTTGGGGAAAATGATATGTGATGCTGGACTACATCATAGAATTATACCAACAAATAGTCTAATATATATATTTTAAGTTACTTTGTTCTACAAAATAAGCTACCTTATTCTTCATAACAATGTTTTGAAGTAGGGACTCTCCTTATTACCTTTGAATACATTAGAAAATAGCTGTCCCCAAAGATAAGGATATATACATTTCCAACCAGTGTCTACAGCGACAGAAGAAAGGCACCATGGTTACTCCAAATGGTATCTTGTGAAAGATTCTTTTATACTATGATGCAAAGATCCACTTGTAACCATCTAGAAACTAACCTTTGTTCCATGTAATGAAAATGGAGGGATATGTGGGTTGTAGCTACTAGCTTCTGCGTATAATATTGACTTGTTTCAATATTCATATCAAATGGTTCTCACAAGTAGAACTTGATACAATTGTTTCATCATTCTTACAGTATTGTTTCTTGGAAATAATCACACATTTCTATGAAAGGTTGGGAATGCACAGCTCCTCAGACCCTCCCTGGACAGACCCAAGTGATGGAAAGAACACAAAGAGGTTGCCACTCTGGGAATTCAGTTTCTATTTATTAGTTATTATTATGTCTTATTCCTTCTTAATGAGAAGTTCTTTCCTTCTCCTTTTAGGCTGGGTGCAACAAGTCTTTTATGCCTCACTCAAACTTTGGCATGGATCCACATACTTGTATATTCATAATTTTTATTAAACCATGAAAACTTTTCTAAACTAAATTATGGAATAAATTGATATCTTCCTTCTCACCCATATATGTGTGAGTGAGTGAGTGTCTGTGTGTGTGTGTGTGTGTGTGCGTGTGTGTTAATAAAACCTACTTGCCTAATATTTTAGCATTTGTTTTAGCTGGGATAAAGAGTGAATGAGAAGAATGGTGTGGGATTCCTGCTTGTAGGAGAAGGGATGGCCAGCCTAACTGGTGGGCAGGGAATTAATAGGAAAGGAGTTTGGACCCCTGGAAAATCTGCAGTGGATCTGAAAGTAGAATGTGTGGTTGTTTCTAGCTGTCCCTTTCCCTCAGGCAACTGAGAGATGGAAGTCTTGGAACACAAACTGTGTGACTTATGTGGGCAAAAGTCCACAATCACACAATTCTGCACGAGATATTTATAATCATTCCACAAAATCCTGCACATTAGCTCTTAGAGGCAAGGGATGAGAATAGAGAAGCCGTAACAAGCCTGTCTAGCCTCTCATTTAGACATGAATCCTTAAGGAAAGTTAAACTGTAGGCCAAGACCATAGAATTTGTCAGGGAAGAACACACTTCAAGTTCTCTTAGCCTTTAAACAGGTCATTCTGTGACCTTGCGCACTAGTGGTGGAATTAGTAGTCCAGATCCAGGTCCTTAGATCTTTCTCTCATAATGTATTGGTATGAACAGTACTTATCCCTAAATCAGAACAAATATGTTTCATATTTGTTGCATTTCTATCATTTTTATGTCTCTATATTTTATGCTATATTCTATTCAACACACATATAGTTCATTACTATAAGTTCCACACAGATGATTTTTTAGCAGAAGTCCCATCTCTCTGAAATAAAAAATGTAACTGTTACAAATGTATGTTAAAATGTTATGTTCTTAATTAAAATTTTCTTGCTGTCTGGTTAACTCTATATTTTTCTGTCTAGGTAATGGTAAGGGGGAGGAGAACCCTGGCTAGTTGTCCTGTCTGTGGAGGGGATTTGAGAGGAGTGCTGAGGACTTTCCTTTGTATGCTTTTGCTCCACATATGTATAAACTGGTTTATTTAAAGCTCACTTTCAGTCTATTGCATAATATTCTTAGATTTGGAGATATCTCATTAGGAGTTGAGGTAGATGCTTCCTAGAGGCTAATAAGAAACACACTACTACTGGGCTCATCCCATATTTTCTCCTGGAGTATCCCCAGGACATATGCTGCTTTGTCATTCCTTATTCTTGGAACCTTCTTCTTGTTTATCTATAATTACTTTGTCTATACCTGGAGATCACAAAAGGACTTGGCCTGGCTAAAGCATAAAATGAGGGAATATTTAATGTTTGCCAGAGGTAAGATATGCAAGTAGAAGATAACTATTGATTGGAATTTTTCTTTATCTTTGGTAGTGCTTCTAAAATTTTCTTTATGAAATCTCATATTTCAGAGATTTGAAAATATATTCTACCCCAAAAACATTGTGTGCAAATAAATTGTGTGCTTTGTTTCAACAAAGCATTGAACTAATTTGCTGTGGGAGATTTCAGACTTTTGGTGTTACAATTCTCACACACTTTGTGAGTTCTCAGGAGAATATAGCAAGCTGCATTTTCCTCCAGTATATTTAACCAATGAAGCCACTTTTTTCCAAAGTGTCAATAGTATCAGAATTTATGAACATAATTTTGAAAAAACTAATCAATGTGGATACTTGAATCTTATGGATGAATTGTGTAGCCTTTCAAAGTTCTACTTCTGGCAGATTAGTTTTTGTAATATAAAGCTGGCTTAGAGACAGGGATGAGGAAGGAAAAGAAAGGTCAGGAAAGACAGTGAGTGAGACTAGAGGGCAGGAGTTTGGGGCAGGAAGAAAGATGAGGTGGAAGGTACTTGAAAGGGAGTTGGGAGAAAACTGTTCTCTTAGATTATCTTTGTGAATTGATTTTGCTGTTAGAGGACTGAATACATAATTGGGTATGAACTTTGATAATGACTATTACTACAATTGGATATGTCAACATGATGTGGTAGGCATTTTGGAAAGTGAGAATATTGCATTTCACCAGGTTTCTTCAAATACTTAACATTGGATGTTATCAAAATAGACCTGGTTTCAAGTTATTTGACTTTATGTTGCTACAATAACAATGATACACAAATGAGCAAAATATTCAGAAAATAGCCTTATGAAAGGAAAGAGAAGGGATGGAAGGATTGTTAGAAACTAAGAATTTTAATGGAAGTGGTAAACATGACAAAAACAGGAGGTAATGTCTAGTTCTGTTTTTAGATAGGAAAACATACACTGGCTAAGAATGAGGCAAGGTAGCTTGGTTAATGTCAGTTTGTCTGTGGACATTGGTAGAGACTAGAACTACTTGGCTTTAGAAACTTCCCTTTGCAGTAAGGTAGTGACCAGGTAGGGTGCCTGAGTCACCTGTTAAATAGAACCAATGGGTGTGGCACCAGACACCCTGTGATCTTGGTATAGAATCTATCAAAAGAAAGGCAGTGCTATTCTTCTGGAGGGTGAGCTATCCTCAAGAAACCATTGTTATAGACAGGGCTCAGTCGTTAGGAATGAAGCAGGTCCTAGAAACTAGTATTAGACTGGGATACAAAGGCAGAATCAGCCTGGGAATACAGCCAAGAGTGACTTTGTGCTCTAAAGGGCTGATCCAGGCCTCTTGACATTCTTGTCTCATGCCCCAGAGATGAGGCTCAACCTGATCTTGATAATTTTGAGGACTAAAGAAAAAAAAAAAAGCCAAGTCAAGTGGTTCACCCATGTGGAAAAGAAGGAAACAGGGAGTGTATTTTCAATAAGCAAGGCAGATAGAAGTTTTTGTACTCAGTGGTCTTTAGCTTTTTCTTTTGTAGAGTTACAACTAAGTCTGATTCAATGTGATTTCACCTTGTATGAAACACCTCCCTTAGTTCCATTCCTCTCATGGAATTTGAAGAGACAGAATGTGGGACTTATGGCTGTTACCATCTTGAGAGCAGTGGTAGTGAACTCAGAATCAGCATATCCTATATTATAACAAACACTTTGATAAAATCCCATATGCTAGTGTTATCATCCCTACATAATAAAACTGAGTTCTGTGGGGCCAATCAGCTGTTCAAGTACTAAAAGTCAATATGTAAAGGGACCAAGTTTCAGACTTAGATTTCCTTGTTTCACAACCCTGTGTACTTTTGCCTAGGGCAATGGATTGCTACCTAGTAAGTTTGAAAAAAAATACTGAGGTGTGAACTCCATCCTCAAAAGTTTCAATTTAATTGTCAGGGGTAGCATTTAGACCTATATTTTTTAAACTCCCCTGAGAGATTTTTGTGTCCATCTAGGACTGAGGATCCTGGCATTCTCTCATGTTGTTTTGCTTACACTGGTGTCCCTGGTCCCTAGGGAGAAACCCATGATAGGGGTTAATGGAATATTTATTGATTAGTTCTAAGGATGTTTGTGACAAGAGAGAAGTGCAATGATGCAACGCCACTAGAAGCTACAAAGTGTCTCCTAGAAGCTAAAATGGAATATTTGAAGTTTATTAGACATCATAGCTAAGGACTAGAGTACTGCTGTTCAGTCTATGCTCAGAAATGTTTTCCAAACCTTCCATTGCAGGTGGTGTTGTCCTCAACCCAGCCTATTATGGCATGCCTGGCCACACCAATATCATGATCCATGAAGTGGGACATGTTCTGGGACTCTACCATGTCTTCAAAGGGGTCAGTGAAAGAGAATCCTGTGATGACCCCTGTAGAGAGACAGTGCCTTCCATGGAGACAGGAGACCTCTGTGCTGACACTGCCCCCACACCCAAGAGTAAACTGTGCCAGGACCCAGAGTCTGCCAATGACACCTGTGGCCTCACCCACTTCCCAGGAGCTCCATTCAGCAACTACATGAGCTACACAGGTATCACAACAGACTCGATGTTTGGTTTTCTGTTACAATTACCTGAGGGGTTCTCAGTAATGGTGTGGTACATGTGTGAGAACCATGTTGATGACTGAGCAGTCATTTGTGGCACAGAATTGAAATGTATTTATTATGGGATATTTTCCCCATGTCTTTGAAGAACTAAAGAAACTAAATGGTCTTGTTGACTGGTTTCTCTTATACTAGAGATTAAAAGTAAGACACACTTCTATCTCGGATAGTAAAAATGGAACAAAACCAAAAGCTCTCTTGGGATCCCTTCAACTTCTAGAACATGGTGATTCTTGTTTTTGTTCATATTCTTAGGCATTTACTCTGAAGGAGATCTGTGATTGGGTGAAAGAGGTTTTTGGATCAAGATATCTCTACACTATTCTTATAGGTGGTTAAAAGGTGACTTGGTTAATTTAAGTACAGGATTCATTTTATTTATACTATTAAAAATTTGACTCTCTTCTTCCAACACTAGCCAAGTATTGATTTTTACTTTGTCCTCCATGCGCCCTGCTCAAAATGATGCCTCATTAAAAAATAAACAATGAAAAGCAGTGCCTTCCTGGCTCTGGGTAAAGCTGCATTATTTAGTCTTGTTCTTTCTCAGATCAGTTCCTGGATTACCCTTCTTTCCTGTCTCTCACACTTTCTTTGTTTCTGGCAAAAAATAACACTAACCAGTCTCCTGATGATAGACTTAAATTTACCCTTAAAATTAAGGACTAACTTGATTTGATGACATTCTCCAATAGTGAAAGTAATTTTTCTAGTTCCAGGTGCTTATTTCTAGAGCTATTCAAAAAAGGACAAACAACCGGAGTCTGATCCTGGCATTAAAGGGAAGAGTGATGACTGATTCTGTCTGTGACTTATTAAGATGCTTCTACCATCTAGGCAGCAGTGGGCTCACTTCTGAATCCTAGCTACTTGAGAGGCTGAGATCTAGAGAATTGCAGTTTGAGGCCAGCCAGGGCAAAAAGTTTGCAAGACCCCATCTCAATCAATAACTGGGTGCAGTGGCATGTGCCTTTCATTCCAGCTGTGTGGAAGGCTAAGATCAGAAGGAGCATGGCTTCAGGCTGGCTTGGGGGAAAAAAGTTCATGAGACCTTCATCTCAATGGAAAAAAAAGTTGAGTATGGTGGCATGTGCCTGTCGTTCCAGCTGTGACAGAAAATGTAAAATATGAGGATGGTGGTCCAGGGTGACCTGCACAAAAATTGAGACCCTATGTCAAAAATAACCAGAGCATATAGGAGTGGAGTCATGGCTCAAGGGATAGAGTGTCTGCCTAACAAGTGGGAAGCCCTGAGTTCAAACCTCAGTATCATCAAAAAGGAGAAAATAAATATGTTTCTATCCAAGTTTTATTGTGATGAATAACTCAGGTACATTAAATTCATAAGCACCAGAACCTCTGCCTCCCCTAGCCAGGACACAGTGACCCTCACCAGGGGCACAGACTAGATAATGGAAGCAAAAGCAAGAGTTTCTTAAGTGCCACTTTTGTGGCAAGCAGGGGAAACATTTAATAATGGGGTAATATTTGACTGGTGTGTTTAAATGGCTATAGCCCTGAAACTCCTTGTGAGCTGGGACTAGAGTGCTTGCTTAGCATGTATGAGGTCTGGGTTCAATCACCAGTACCACATGCACACACAAATAAGAAAAAGATAACTCTTTTCAGCCCTATGAAAATTGTACATAATAGGGAGAGGTTTAACTCTAAAAGTAAGACGGGGACCACCAATCCCATTCCTGCTGCTTCCTTGATATTTTGGCTTTCTCATCCTTGAACATCTCTACTGACTACACACTAACTTTGGCAAAGTCACTGGGCAACAAACAGGTATCTCTACCTCCAAACTCGTAAGTGAAAGTTGAAACACTGCCATCTTGTGGTTTTCTGAATAAGCAACTGTTACCTCTGCAACTCTGAACTCCAGGGTGCCATTCGCACCCTGGGTAGCCTAACATTAAGATAATGGCCTTTCTTTTGAGATAAAAAAGGACTATATCTCTGCCTTCTCTTTCTCACTTCCAGCTTAAATACTTTCTGGATCAGAGTGCATTTATTCTTTCTTTTTTTTTTTTCTCTTTTTTGTTTTTTATTCTTCAATGTGACTTTATTTTTTATTTTTTTTTCATTTTTCTTTTATTATTCATATGTGCATACAAGGCTTGGTTCATTTCTCCCCCCTGCCCCCACCCCCTCCCTTACCACCCACTCCGCCCCCTCCCTCTCCCCCCATCAATACCCAGCAGAAACTATTTTGCCCTTATTTCTAATTTTGTTGTAGAGAGTATAAGCAATAATAGGAAGGAACAAGGGTTTTTGCTGGTTGAGATAAGGATAGCTATACAGGGCATTGACTCACATTGATTTCCTGTGTGTGTGTGTTACCTTCTAGGTTAATTCTTTTTGATCTCACCTTTTCTCTAGTACCTGTTCCCCTTTTCCTATTGGCCTCAGTTGCTTTAAGGTATCTGCTTTAGTTTCTCTGCGTTAAGGGCAACAAATGCTAGCTAGTTTTTTAGGTGTCTTACCTATCCTCACCCCTCCCTTGTGTGCTCTCGCTTTCAACAAATGTTTATTGTGCCTAATAAGTGCAAGGTGTTGGGTTGGGTGCTGGTAACAATTGAGGACAAGAAAGGATTCATCCTTGACTTGGTGGACTTTCCAGGTGAAACCTTCTATTTCTTGTGTTTTCTTTCTTGTCTCCACAGATGATGACTGCACTGACAGCTTCACCCCTAACCAAGTGGCTCGAATGCATTGCTATTTGGACCTTGTATATCAGCAATGGAGTCAAAGCAGAAAGCCCACCCCCATTCCCATCTCACCAGTGGTCATTGGGCAGACCCACAAGTCCCTCACTATTCATTGGCTGCCTCCTATTAGTGGAGTTGTATTTGACAGGTGAGAGAGATGCTTGCTGGGGATGAGCTGGTATCATTTTATATGAGGGAGAGAATGTGAAGCTAGGGAACCCCATTTGGACTATGAATGTGTGCACCACTGCTCAGGGATGCTTCCTCCGGTCTACTCTGTGCTCAGTTCCTTATCCGAGCTCATGGACTTCTCCTTTAAGTCATAGTACTGAGTCCTCATCAAGGGGCCTGAAGAGGTTGGCCAATGTGACAAGGATGACCTGACAGAAGGGAGAGGGCACTAGCCACCTGTCTTGGTCAGCTGTTCCTCTGCAGTGAGGCTTAAGCAGAGGATTACTACTTGTACAGTGGTGTTTGGGGGAAGGAAAGAAAGGTATGTTCCTCCAGGTAGTTCTAGGTGTAGGTGGGGATATGCAAACTGCCACAGGTGTATTTCAGTGGCTTGACTGACTTGTGGACAATTCTACCTTCCACTGTACTCTGTGGCTCCCGTCCCATGCCTTATTGCCACTATCTTATAGAATTGTTATAATCTGTGCCTTTTCTTATCCACCTCATCCAGCTGGCAACTCCTAGGGGTGAAGGCTGGATTTTTTTTTTTTTTGTATCTTTGTCTCTTGACTTGCCACAATAAATATCTAATACATACTTATGGGAGAAAAGCATGATACCTAAAACTAGGTTCATTCTTCCTTTGCATATTGGTATAAATGAATATATGGAGTTTTTTGTAAGAAATAGAAAAGGTTAGGAAAAGAATGACATCTAATGTCATTTAAAAAGGACCAGAACCTCATCCATGACTTGTATAGACCCGTCTCTCTCAAAACCTATCACTATATTCTACATGAGAGAGTAACTGGCATTAGTTTGTTTCTGCTATGCAGGAAGCACTGTGCTAGATATTTTACTGTACTTGACTCAAGTAGTCAATGCAGTACACACAACTGCTGCAGTACAAGTGGAATTCCGAGGCTTAGAGAAACATATGCAGCTAGCCCAAGACAACTAAGTAAAGGGGCAACTCGGGAAATTTCACTGGAAATTCACCTAACATATATTAGATCTTTGAATTTAGAGCCTTCCCACTGAGCAGGTAGATAGCTCTTCTCTTTGGGCATTTCCTTTCTGAGCAGCACGGTCCAGCTAAGGAATTGGATTTTCCTAGTGCACGTCTTCATGCCCTTTGGCTTTACTAAAAGCCCTGAGGAGAAGATAGTGAGAGATGAGGATAGGATAAAGCAGCGAATGCTTTTTCAAAGTGGTATATTCACAACCTCCTGGGATCTTGATACCTTGTCCCATACTTAGCCATGACATCACTTAGACCTTACAATCCTAAAAAATAGTTTGCATTGTCATCAGCACCCCGGCTCTCACAGGCTCTGGTGGGTGATTCAGCACATATCTATGTGATGTGTATAAGAATCATCTTCCTGCAAGTGCGACCTTGTGCAGTTCTGATGAGACTGGCTGAACAGTAAGTCCTCTGTGGGTATGTGCAAAGCAGAGTTTTACATCAGTTTATGTAACACGTGTAAACAATTTAATCTTTCAATTCTCTCTCTGGTACAAATGTTACGATAAAGCAGACATCAGAACTGGCTTGCTGAGAGTCTGTTGGCAGAAAAGACTGCAATTTGCTTCCTTTTCTCAGCTAGGTGGGCTACAGTTTTGAGGCCTCCTAGCACGTGTGTTGGAGAGACTCACGTCACATGCCCAGCGATTTGTGTCATGCCTGGAGTTATGTTTACTCCACCCCAGTAGGTATTTGGAATCCTTATGTCAGAGAGGAGCCCCAGCTACGCATTCGGCAGCAGCCCCGGAAGAGCCAAGTGCATCAGGGAAATGTGGTTTGGAATTGCATCTTCATAAGAAGTAAGCATTGGTTGGAGTCAAAGGATAGATCTTAACTACACCTTTTAATTGCCAAAGTACTGGATACTACATGGTGTTTGGGAACTTGCTCAAAGAAATTAAGGAACTTGTGACCTTAGGCAATTTGCTTAACCTGTCTGAGCCTGAATTTTTTCATTCGTAACCATAAGGTTATTACAGGGATTAGAAATAATTTATAAAAAGTACATGTGGCACAAAGCCAGATATGTGAGATGCTTAATAAATGGAAGTGGCTGTCATAATTATTGTCTTTGTTTAATAATCCTGTTTTTCTAGATTATTATAAGACAATATGTATGTTGTGAATAATATGCTATTGATATGCTACCTATTGAGCCTCCCTAATTTGAGCTCTACATTTCAAATATGTTGTTCACAACTGGGTTTCTAAAAACATTCTGAATATGAGAGACAATCACTCACAAAGTGATTGCCCCTTGTTATTTAACTATTATTATTGCTCCCTATTCTTGTTACCCCAAATATGTTGTTTATAGAGTTCTTCATAGGCTGTATTAATCATCCCTATAGACACTCATAGAATAAGCATTCACAGCAGGACTTCTGAGTCCAGTCCCTATGACTGACTGCTAGGGACAGAAAGAGCAGAGTAGGTCTGGTGCTGCTCACAGGTAAAGGAGAGGAAACAGTGTGAATGGAAATTCTCAGCACCACATAGCAGTGTCCTAAGAGAGCAGCCAGCAGGTGGGTACCTAGAACAGGTGCCCAACACTCAGAGGAGTAAGGCTGAGTACCACTGCAAAGGTTGTACTTGAATGGGCCCTGGGTGGTTTTGAAGAGTAGGTATTTGCTAAATAGAGAAGTTTGAAAGACCATTTAGTGGTGAAGAATAGGCATGTTTCATGGAGCTGTGTGAAGGGCATGATGTTTTTGTGGCATGATGATACATTCATTGTGATAAAGTTGTAAAATTCATGAAAGAACTACAGTACATGATGCTGGAGCTCACTTGTCATGGACCTTGGATCTTGATAAGAAACTAGATTTATCCACATAGGCAATGAATAACCAAGCCAAGAGACATTATATTCACATGGCTTTTATTTTGTGTTTATGATTTAATGAAGGGAGTTTATAACAAAAGAATATAGACAGCTAATAACTTTTCTCTGAAAATTATCTGTTTTGAGGGTGGGGAATGCAAGGGGTCTTTGCTGATTTGTTGAGAGTCATTGAGGAAAGGAGTTTTATATGAATTTGGATTATAATTATTTTGTATTTTATTGTTCTTAGGACAGAAGCACCCCACATGTATCTCATAGGCTTCCTTTATGACTTAGTTAAATTTTTCTCCTTTGTGACCTTGGGATTTCATGTTGCTATGAATGTTGCAAAGATGAGCTCTACATAAGAAGTTGAGAAACGATTGTGTCTCCTGTTGGCCTCTAGGGCCTCTGATCCAGTGCCACCCTCCTTCTCCAAGGTCCTCTGATTTCTTAGTACAGTTCATCTGATAAATGCTCCCTATATTCATCCCCTCCTCTTCACAGGGCACCAGGCAGCATGTGTAGTGCCTGCACTGAAGATGGGACATTCCGTCAGTATGTGCACAAGGCTTCTTCCCGGAGAGTGTGTGACTCTTCAGGTTACTGGACCCCAGAGGAGGCTGTGGGTAAAGTACCATGGGTTTTGGGGTTTTTGATTTATACCTTATTGGCCACTAAGAATGGGGATGAAGGTAAAGAATTAAAGAAGTGGCATGATGAAGAACAGGCTCTCTCTTTTTCTCTCTCCCTCCTTCTGGTGTGTGTGTGTGTGTGTGTGTGTGTGTGTGTGTGTGTGTGTTTTCTGGATATATCCAGGCCATTGCAAAGACTGCCTGGTACTTCTGCGTGCCAGATGTCCCATATGTGCTTAAGATGGAGGCCTAGTTACTGTGATGAACAGAGATCAACATATAATGAGGAAGGATAGAGAAGTCAGCCAAACTGAGGGGTAACGTCAGGGTGAAATAGGGATAGAAGTGGTACATATGCCTACTTGTCCCTGGAGCAGCCTTGGCACATGATAGAGTAAGTTGATCTCTTACTCCTGTATTTCAGGAGAATAATAGAGAACACATTGCAGGGAACACTCATGCACTGGCCCAGTGAGTCTGGGTGGGGGCAGGGTGGACTAGGTGTTCCACACGGATCGTTCTCATCTATGTTATTTTATGAGTCTATTAATCACTAGTACTGGTTGTGCTTTGGTTATGATCTAAGCTAGGCTCTAGGAGGGGCAAGATGTTTTTTGTTATCTCTTCCTGTCCCTCCCCCAACTTCTCAGTCACATACTCACTCACATATGTATATCAGGACCCAGAAGACAAACTTCAGCATGAATCCCTTCCAGTTCCATCCAGAAAATGCTGTTGACATGACTTTTAACACTGTCTGATGAATGGATTGACTTCTACCCTCACCATTGTCTTCAATGCTTAATCATCAGCTTTTGGCTTTGCTCTTTTTCTCCTTGTATTTGTTGAGATCCAAAAAAACTACTCAGAAAGATGTGTTGGACACAGTTTATCTGAATTAATTTGAAGTCTTGACTGTGACAAGAAAAAAAGGACAGTGGTCTAAGAGTTCTGGAGTATCTGCATGCTGTCATCTGTGGCTCCCTGTTAGTTAAGTGAAAGAGCCTCAGAGAGGAAGCTTGAGGGAGACAGTATATGTGATTAACTGTGTATAGCTCTTTTCAAATGAGAGTTTTCAGAGAAGAATGAAAAGTGAATATAAAATTTGCTGCAGTGGACTTGTTTAGAGATTGGCATTTTGTAAAAAGTTTTTTCTGTGCAAAGTTTGTTCTGTGCTGGGGCTTTAATGCCTGTTTGGCCCCCTGACCCACAGGATTTTCTTTTTTATTCTTAGGAAAGTTTAAAGTTACCTGGTAGAGATGAGATGGTTTCGAAGTTTAGGTTCTAATTTTTGTATCTTGAGGCAAATCAAGTAAAATTTTAGGGATCTTACTTCATGTTGCACATGAGGTTATAATAAAAAGCTTTCTGACAGACAGTGCTGATATTAGGTGGCAGTCAAGGGCCTTTGATTTGCTCATTTTGGGGGATAAACACTGGAAAATTCTGCTAAGAATTTGCTTTGAAAAGATGAAGGACCAGGTCTAATTTTAAATATACATATAAAAATAATTGAATCCCTGAAAGAGCAAGCACAAACACATGGATTCACAGATATGACCAAAATATATTTATTAACACTTAATAAACACTTATTGGTCATGAATTACTTTCTAAATGCTATAGAGACTAGAAAAGTGAGCCATCAATGCTCCTTACTTAATTATTCTGTCCTTGATGAGAACTTCTCTGACTTCATCATCTAAAATAGCTTCTATCCCCATGCCATAATTCTCTGTCAAGTTGTATTCATTCATTTTTCTTCAAAGATGCCATTACTTCTTGAAATTATAATTTATATCCTTATATCAATTCGCTGTTGCCTCTGTCACCCAATTGTAAATGTGAGTAGGAAGGACCTTCATCTTTCTTGCTCTCTACTGTTTCTAATATCTAGACTACAGTATAGTGATACTGTCCATTTTTGTCAAATGAATAACTCAATTCACAATGTAGGCAAAAAACAATAAGGCTCCTAAGAGGAAACACTAAGCACACAGACAGACAGACAGACAGACATGCACATACACACGTACATTTGATTTCTTCTGGGCTTTGGGACATTTTTATTTTCCCACTCTGAAGAACTAAATAATTCTACTTTTGCAGACGTAGATACTTATTTCTATGGAGCACTGCATACATCTTTTACACTAACCTAGTAAGGAAGGGGTTAAATATTAGCCCTTGTTTTATAAATGAGAAAAGAAAGACATATCTGGTGACTTAGTGCTGATCAGAGCCTCACTCTGCTCATTTATAATTCAGCACTTTCTGTTCAATTCCCCTCATGTGAAATAAAAGAAAACCACTTTGTATGGATTGTCTCTACAAGCTGGCCTTAATACACTTGTGATGTCTGATCTTTCACAATTGTGTTTTGACTTGGCTATTGAGTCTCCTACGCCATTTTATATGTTTTTATTTCCTGCCTGAAATTTTCCCAGTGTGGTTACCAGCCTGCTCATATACACCTGAACTAAAAGGAAAAATGCAATGTATGGTTTTAAGCTGAGACTAACAGTCAAGGTGCTGAGGTGCAAAGTGGGAGCTTAGAGAATGAAAGAAGTTTTGTGAGGAGCACCAGGAAGAGTATAGTGACAAACTGAAATTGACATTGGGCTTCAGAAGAATTAATTTATCATAAATTATTAATAAACTAAGTATATATAGTTGCTCAAAGATTCTTTAACAACATGGCTTCACTTCTTTGTACCAGTCTCATTGGTTGTATTTAGGATATAAGCCACTAAATTGACCAAGGTTTATAGGAATCCCAAACTCTGTCCTTCTGCATTCCTCCTGGTAGCTTTATGAGATACTCACATTCATATTTTTAATGGTGATTCCTTATGTGTCTTTCTGTTTATTTTCCACAGGGCCTCCTGATGTGGATCAGCCTTGTGAGCCCAGCTTGCAGGCCTGGAGTCCCGAGCTCCACCTGTATCACATGAATATGACTGTGCCCTGTCCCACAGAAGGCTGTAGCCTGGAGTTGCTCTTTCAACACCCGGTCCAAGCTGACACCCTCACCCTCTGGGTCACTTACCTCTCCATGGACTCCTCCCAGGCACTCTTTGACACAGAGATCTTGCTAGAACATCAGGAGTCTGTGCACTTGGGCCCCTTAAACACTTTCTGTGACACACCACTCACTATCAAACTGCACGTGGATGGGAAGGTCTCAGGAGTGAAAGTCTACACCTTTGATGAACGGATGGAGATTGACGCCGCCCTCCTGACTTCTCAACCCCATAGTCCCTTGTGCTCTGGCTGCAGGGCCGTGAGGTACCAGGTTGTCCGGGAGCCACCCTTTGCCAGTGGCTTGCCAGTGGTGGTGACACACCCTCACAGGAAGTTCACAGACATGTGAGTTGGGCAGAAGATCCTGCCAAGCCATAGGACTTCCTAGGACTTGGGGATCAATTTAGTTCCCTCTATTTATGCTTTTTAATGTTCTAATATACCCTTTGTTGGAGAAATATTTAGAATATCAGGGAGGACTTTGTTTTAAACTAGCATATCTGAGATGAAAAAAAATATTCTCATAAAAGGACATGCAGATGTCGTCATTGCTGATGTCATCATTATGATTGTTGAAAAAAAGAGGTTAGCATGTGAGGTCTTTCTGTTGGACTGAGTTAAATTGCCACAAATAAGTTGATTAGAATTAGATTCTTTGTCTGGTGAAATTTTAATTTCTGATTCCTTACTCTCTAATAATCTGCCATGGCTCCATAACAGTCAAAAGTTGTGGTCAGTTATTCCATAGCTAAGTAAAAAAGGCCATAGGCCCTCCAGATGTGACATCGCACTCAGTTTTACAACCCATCCATGATGTGTTTCATTCTTCCTTCTTTTCTTGTACATCCCTCCTTCTATTTCCTTCGCTTCCAATTTTCTTTTCTCTTATTTCTATGCTTTCTTTCTATATTTAGTGAGGTCCACTGTGTGCTCAGTGCTGGGCACACATACCTAAGATAAAGTCACTACTCATAAAGCATTCCGTGTCTGCATTAGGAAGCTGGTATGTCCAAAGACCACTTCATTTTACCTCATAATTTTCCTCAAGAATGCCCTGAGGGCAGAATGAAGGTAAAACAAAGTTTTGTCAGAGATACTACATGAGTTAGTTTTTGCTGCATTAGAAATCACACAAAATGTACTGGGTCGAAACAACAAATGTATTTCTCAGGATTCTATAGGTGGGCTGGGTGTTCTCTAGACAGCTTGCCCAGAGCCAGATGGCCCTGGGTGACCTTCTGTGCATATTGGAGGGCTCAGCTGAGACAGCTGGCATGGCTGGGAAAAATAGGGCCTCATTTCTAATGGTATCTCAAGTCTTGCCCTGAGCTGCTTCTTATGGTGGTGGAAGGATTCCCGGCAGCAGCAGGGATGGCATGCTCCATACTGCCTGCACTTCTTCCATCTCTACACGACATTATTCTTGATATTCTAGTACTTGCTTGAACAAGTCACATAGATGATTCCAGATTCAAGTGATGGCAAAATAAACTGACCATTTTGATGGGAGAGGCAGCAGTCATATCACAGAGGAGCACATTCTGAGTGGGATGGTCATTTGACAATCTATCACAGGTATAAAGAAAAGCAGAGTAAAATGTCCACCTTGAGCTCCAGTATATTCATATTAGCTCTTTTCTTTAGAATGAGAAGACAGTGAGATGGTCAGAGAGGTTATACAGATGGAAAGATAGATCAGAGGACTGTTTTTTTTAAATAACATTTTTGAGCTTCTTTAGTAAGGTAGTTAATATGATATTTGTTAATGATATCCAACCCCCCCACACACAAAAAATTTTAAGGCAATAACTCCCATTTTATAGATAGAAAAATGAGGCTTTATTTTAATTTGCCATTTGGCAGACTCAGGATTAAGATCCAATTTTCCAACTGAACCTCATTTCTATTCTCTTTCCTTAGTAGCACTCTGCCTTTTACAAACTCAGATCTTTGAAGGTCTCAGCTATGTGTTGCTTTCTCTAAAAAAGTAAACACATACTGACATTTCCATTCAATCTCTTTTCCAGCCAAAGAGCTGTGTAAGACTTACGCATGGCTGGATAAGAAGTCCTAGAGAAACCACCTTATAAAGGGGAAATCATCAGCATGGACTAGGATATAAAATTTGGTTTGCTTTAGAAATATCTGGCACTGTCGTGACAGGGTTGTTTCCTCAGAAAGTAAAACTAAGTTGGACATTTAAAAGTCTTTAATATTTTGGTGTCTTTCCTACTTAACAGCTAGTGCAGAGGTTTTTAAAGATAGTTTGGAAACCCTAAGACATTTTCAGTTTGCTGGTTACTGGAGCAGGTGAGGGAATAGAGGCTTTGTGGTTGAGTTGAAAAGTCTGTTAAAGCAAAGGCAGTCTTGGCAGGAAACTTTTAATGGCCACTCAAGACAGTCTCAATAATCCTTTGAGATTTTGTTCTTCTAAACAGTCTGCATCCTGACTTGATTTTGGTGGTAGTTTTTCAATCAGGAGAATAAATGGATAAAATTAAGATAAAGGCAGAATTTTTCCTTGGAAAGAGCATGCCCCCACTTCCTTCTTCCAAGAAATTTCCTGTCTCTCACATTCTCCACCTGATCACTATGCCAAGACTCTAGAGAGTCTGATGAACTCCTTCATCTCTCACACCAACTGCCTCAACTGCCCACTTGGCAGTCTTCTATAGATACAGAATGTAAAGTAAAATGCCCACCTTGACTTACCTCCTTCTCTGAGATAGTTACTCTTATTCCTAAGGATTTAGTCTCTTCAAGACAAGAATTCTCTTGAAGGATTATAAAACCATGATCCACAAACCCAAGGAAGGTTGGCTGAGCTCTACTTTGAAGCTTTACCTCTACTTTCTTTGATTACTTTAAAGATACAGAAATCTGCTTTTTTTTTAACATTTGTTTTGTTTATAACTTGGTTAAAACACTCAACATACCATCCTCCTAGGTCATCTAGGATTTTTACATTTAGTATTCATTCGGAAAATACTTATCACACATCCCCTATGTAAAGCATATGGGGAATACTCAGATAAACATGAATTCGACATTGTATGGCTCTTTGTTGCAGACAATGCAGCATACAGAACTTTACTTTCCTCATAATAGTTTCCTAAAACTCCTGTGAACCATCTACAAATGACCCAGGTCGTGACTCACTTTCCAGATATCATGTCTCACAATCCCTTTGGTTTCCACAGGGAGGTCACATCTGGGCAGATGTATCAGTATCAAGTGCAAGCTGAGGCTGGAGGAGAACTGGGAGAAGCTTCACCTCCACTGAGCCATATCCATGGAGGTCCTTACTGTGGAGATGGGAAGGTGTCAGGGTGAGTATTATGTGTGTTGGGAATGTGTGAGCTAGCTTACTCTGACCTACTCTGACCAGGAGGCTTGGCCTCCAGTTTGAGTTTGACTTGTTTGAAAATGTAGAGGATAACCCTAAATTCTCATGTTCAATTTATAAAATCTGGAACCTTGTGGTGATCTTGAGAGGTCTATGAAGTTATGGAGGAACCCATTTTTATTTATAGAGGTCATCCTAGAGTACTGAGATATTGGGACTGATTCTTTGGAACCTCCAAAATCACTGCAGAGCAGTGACTCAGAGAGGGATACTATGAAGAAGAAGGTGACTTGTCAAATAATGCTGAAAGAGGATATCTTGTGGACTAATGGCTTACCCTATACTATTAACCAGTTGTGTGATTTTACTAAGTAGTTGCATGATTTTACTAACTCCAGCTGTGTGATTTTATTAAATAACTGCATGATTTGAGGAAAGTCATTTGCTCATTTGACCCCAGAAAGAATTAATTAAATGGAATTTCCAGTTCTTCAGTAAATATCAAGGTGAAGATGGAATTTACTCCTTTGGTTTCTTAACATATATGCTCCTTTCCCTGTGGTCCTATAATGTCATCCTAGGGAATTAATTCATTTTGGTTTGCCTAGGACTGTCTCAGTTTTAGCACTGAACTATCCCCAGGCCTGGGAAAATCAGGGTCATTGATCACTGCATCTTAAAGCTCATCTGGGCTAATATGTTACTTATATAAAGCTTCTGGGAGTGAGAGGCTGGATTTATCGTAAATTCCACATCCCATTAAGATGATATGTTTTAATTTCCTGGACCAGGTGAAAATATATTGTATCTTAAAGCCATATTAGGAATCAATTCCATATCCTTTCTTGGGATTCCATTCCATCATTGAGCAATCACTGACCATTGTTTATCTCCTAAGATCCTTAGGTTATAATATGTCTACTCCTTTGCAAAGATGTATAAACAATAAATGTTCCCAGACCACTTTCATATACAGAAGCAACTGAAATCACCTAAATATGCAAAGCTTTCTCATTTGCTTTCCTTCCTGTCTAACTCAGCCTTAGTCTACTATCTCCCCCATCCAATTCAAAGTGAATTTCTCCTTGCATGCTTCACATGTGCACAGAACTAGTCCATTGCTGTGGTGTTGTTTTTTCCATTCTAGTTGTTTCATTTTAAACCTGCAGCCTACAAGTTAAAATATTTTAGGGCTGGGTTACTGCAGCAACACTGGCATTGCCTTCCTTGAACAAAACACTACCTTATGATATAGTGCCTGTTGAGGTCATTCTCTGATAGTGGCCACCCTGAGGCCCCACGATGCCACATTTTCTAGGACTGTGGGGACAGAAAGAGGTTCAGCACCCTCTCCATAAGTTGGCATTCACAGCTCTCCTGTGCCTTGAAGCAGTGTCACCTAGGCAACACTTCTTGGCTACTGGGTCTCCCAAGATTCTTTATCAAAATTTACTGTTTAAATTTATGCATTCTCCCTCTCTGTGTACAGTAAGTAGCACTGTCAACCAATGGAAAGATATCTCTGAATTCCAGCTCTACCTCAGCTGGGGCACCCCATTGCACATAAAACAAAAGAGAGCCATGCAAATCATTTAACTCATTTGGATTTCACTTGTCAATAGGATTATCAAGACAAACACAGTTGAGCGCCTTGAAGTTTTGAGCAGTGTTCATTCAGAAGTTGATCATCTCAGTGTGTGTAGTTCAAAATAGAAACCACCTGACACCTGTGGCTCTTGAGGCTTTGAAATGTGGCAAATACAACTAAGAAATGTTTAATTTTATTTAATTTTAAGTAATTTAGTTTAAAAACGGACACTCAGTTTAGTTGTTGGAAAACCTTTAAGAATAACTAGCTGGGTGCCAGTGGCTCACTCCTGTAATTCTAGCTACTCAGGAGGCAGAGATCAGGAGGATCATGGTTCAACACCAGCTGGACAAATGCTTTGCGAGACCTTTTTTTTTTTGAGCCATGCAGGGTGTTACTTTATTTTTTTAATTATTATTTTATTATTCATATGTGCATACAAGGCTTGGGTCATTTCTCCCCCCTGCCCCCACCCCCTCCCTTACCACCCACTCTGCCCCTCCCTCTTCCCCCCACTCCCTCAATACCCAGCGGAAACTATTTTGCCCTCATTTCTAATTTTGTTGTAGAGAGAGTGTAAGCCATAATAGGAAGGAGCAAGGGGTTTTGTTGGTTGAGATAAGGATAGCTATACAGGAAGTTGACTCACATTAATTTCCTGTGAATGTGCGTTACCTCCTAGGTTAATTCTTTTTGATCTAACCTTTTCTCTAGTTCCTGGTCCCCTTTTCCTATTGGCCTCAGTTGCTTTTAAGGTATCTGCTTTAGTTTCTCTGCATTAAGGGCAACAAATGCTAGCTAATTTTTTAGGTGTCTTACCTATCCTCATCCCTCCCTTGTGTGCTCTCGCTTTTATCATGTGCTCAAAGTCCAATCCCATTGTTGTGTTTGCCCTTGATCTAATGTCCACATATGAGGGAGAACATACGATTTTTGGTGTTTTGGGCCAGGCTAACCTCACTCAGAATGATGGTCTCCAATTCCATCCATTTACCAGCGAATGATAACATTTTGTTCTTCTTCATGGCTGCATAAAATTCCATTGTGTATAGATACCACATTTTCTTAATCCATTCGTCGGTGGTGGGGCATCTTGGCTGTTTCCATAACTTGGCTATTATGAATAGTGCCACAATAAACACTCCAGTGCAGATGCCTCTGGAGTAACCTGTGTCACAGTCTTTTGGGTATATCCCCAAGAGTTGTATTGCTGGATCAAATGGTAGGTCAATGTTTAGCTTTTTAAATAGCCTCCAATTTTTTTTTCCAGAGTGGTTGTACTAGTTTACATTCCCACCAACAGTGTAAAAAGTTTCCTTTTTCCCTGCATCCTCGCCAACACCTGTTGTTGGTGGTGTTGCTAATGATGGCTATTCTAACAGGGGTGAGGTAGAATCTTAGTGTGGTTTTAATTTGCATTTCCTTTATTTCGCAAGACCTTATCTCAAAAATACCCAACACAAAACAGAGCTGGCAAAGTGACTGAAGTGGCAGAGAACCTACCCAGCAAGGGTAAGGTCCTAGATTCAAATTCCATACGGCCAAAAACCAAAAAAACAAAAACAAAACAAACAGCATAAGTTTGAGAAAACTTGGCAGATAAATCTTCTTTGGCTACAAACTTTATGAAGTCTAAATATAGATCAACTATTTGAATTGAGATATGTTGTAAGTGAAATTACACACTAGCCTTTAAAAGTTTAGAGTGAAATGAAATGAAAGAATGTAATACAGCTCAATGATTTCATACTGACTATATATTGAAATGATAGTATTTTGGATGTGTTGGATTGGGTGAGATGTATCATTAGAAATAATTTTAACTACCTATTTCTTTTTACTCTTTAAATGACTAGTAGAAAATTCAGAATTCAAAATTACGCATGTGATTCTCATTGTATTTCTATTGGCCCGCATAGCACAAAATGATCCACAAGATGCTTACATTAATTTATAGTATAAATTAAAAATATGAAATTTCTGTCCTCTAAGATGATGTACTAGACCTCATGTAGAGAGACATGAGTTAATCCTACCTCCGTAGATGAGGAACCTGAGATGTTAAGTGTTTGGGGACTTTCTGGGTATCACACTTTTTGATTACGCTCCCATGCAGTCTCTCTGCATCCAACTTATCATTTAAAATGTGACGACTGTATTGCTGCATCCACAGTGGTTTCTAACTTATTTAAAGCAATTTCATGTCTAATTATTTAACCTTTAATCTGTTCTCATAAGCAGTAAGTCAAATAATGGTTAGAGGTATTAGAGATGTCCTAGGTCTGAAACCCTTTAGTGTCCCAAAGTTATTCTTCTACTGAGTTAAAATATGTGTCCATTATGGACATGGAGAAAAGTCAAGGAGAAAAAGGGTAGTCCTCTACATTGCAATGCCCAAATCTATCTAGGAGTGTCAACCCTAGTTTGTTTTGTACCCATAATGCTCTTCACGTTTCCCTCACTTATACAAACTGATTTATGCACTTCCACCCATATGTAGTCATGGATTTTTGTTAGAATTTGATTTCAAAATGACATTTTTCTGCTTCCTAGCAGTTTCTCCCCTGCAATATATAGTAGCTGCCACCAGGTAGTAGTACAGAGTAAGACAAGGTGCCTGAACCCTGGTCACACTCTGAACCGAGATGTGATCATATCTGGATGAGATGTGATGTGATGCGGTCATCACATCTCATATCTGGGTGAGATGTGATGTGATGCGGTCATCACATCCCTGGGCTGCTTGAGCCACTTAGTAGTACACAAACAGGGGCAGAGTTGTGCAAAATTCTAGATTTTATAGCTGCATCGATACTGATAAAAACAATGAGTTGAAAACACAAAGAAGTATCAGATAAAAACAACAAATCAACTCATTTTAATAGTCAAATGATTTTTAAACTAAATTTATGTTTTAACTGATACATAAAAACATAAAATATGCATTTTGATGAGGTTCTAAGCAATATTTTGACACATGTATACCTGGCGTAATGTTCAAATCAGGTTAAACATATCCATTTCTTAGTAGTGAAAACATTCAAAATCCTTTCTTCTAGCTTTTTGAATATACCATTACTCATTTGTTGTCCACAGTCATTCAACAGGGTGATAGCGTACCAGAACTTCCTACCCCTATCTAATTGTAGGCCAGTATATATTGAGCACCCTTTCCATGTCCCTTCCTTTTCCCTACCTTCCTCATCTTCTGGTAACCACCATTCCTACTTTCAACTTACATGAGATCAACTTTTGCAGATTCCACATGAGTGACATCATGGTACTTGTCTTGTGTGCCTGGCCGGTTTCAATTCAACATAATGGTGTCCAGTTCCAACATTTTTTCAAGTAATAATATTTCATTCTTCTTTATGGCTGAATAACATTCCATTGTGCACAAGTATTGTATTTTCTTTATCCATTCATCAGTTGATGGACACTTACTTTGTTTCCACTTCTTGGCCATTCTGAATAGTGCTTCAAGGAATATGGTGGTGCAGATGTCTCTTCAGCATATTGATTTCATTTCCTTTGGAGATTTTATATATATATATATATATATGTATGTATAAATATGTTTATATGTATATATAGTAGTGGGATTAGTAGATCATATGTTAGTTCTATTTTTAATTTTTAAGGGAACTTCCATACTGTTTCCTATAATGGCTGTGCTAATTTACATTCTTATCAACAGTGTGGAAGCAAGAGTTCCCTATTCTATACATGTTATCCTTGCCAGGACTTGAGATCTTGCCTTTTGGGGTTTTTATTATTATTATTATTATTATTATTATTATTATTATTATTATTATTATTATTTGTGTGTGTGTGTGTGTGTGTGTGTTTCTGGAGATTGAACCCAGGAACTTGCTAGGTATATGACCCATACTCTCAGTCATTTTTGGTTTTTTATTTTATTTTGTTTTTGAGATGAGGTCTCACTAACTTTGCCTAAGTTGGTAATCCTCCTGCCTCTGCCACTAGAATAGTTGGATTACAACTATAAGCACCAACATACCCAGCAGCTTTTTAATTGATACATAAAAACATAAAATATGCATTTTAATGAGGTTCTAAGCAATATTTTGACACATGTATACATGGTGTAATGTTCAAGTCAGGTTAAACATATCCATTTCTTATTAGAGTGAGGTGATATTTCATTGTGGTTTTGATTGGCACTTCCCTGATTATTAGTGATGCAAATATTTTTTCATATGCTTGTTGACTACTTGTGTATCTTCTTTTAAGAATTGTCTATGTAGGTCTGTTACCCATTTATAGAATCAGGTTATTTTTTTTTTTTGCTATTAAGTTTTTGGGATTCCTTATATATTCTGGCTATTAACTTCTTGTTAGATATATGGTTTCCAAATATTTTTCCCAGTCTGTTGAGTGTCTCTTCACTCTGCTAATTGTTCCTTTTGCTGTGAAGAAGTGTTTTAGTTTGACATAATCTCATTTATCTATTTACTTTTGTTTCTGTGGTTTTGGGTTCTTGTCCAAAAACTCCTTGTTCATTCCAATGTCCCAATGTATTTCTTGTGTTTTCTTCTAGTAGTTTCATAGTTTCTGGCCCTATGTTTGAGTGTTTAATCCACTTTGCATTGATTTTTGTAACTGGTGACAGATAAGGGTCTAGAATGTGTGGAAATGAAATTTCTCAGCATCATTTATTGGACAGCTTGTACTTTTCTTTATGTGTTGTCAGTGTTTATTAAGTCAAAAATCAGTTGGCTACACGTGCATGGGTTTATTTCTGGGCTCCATATTCTTGTCCATTGTGACTATTTTCATGCCAAGAACACATTGTTTTCATTGTTATATATTTCTAGTATTTTTTGAAGCCAAGAAGTATAATACCTCCTGCTTTGCTCTTTTTGCTCAAGTTTGCTTTGATTATTTGGATTTTTTATAACTTTTTTTCTAATTTTATGTATAATGTCACTGATATTTTGATAAGGATTCTACTTGGATCTATAGATGACTTTGGGTAGTATGAACAGCTTAACAACATTGAATCATCCAATCTGTGAACACAGATGTCTTTCCATTTTTCTTATGTGGGTGTGTCCTCTTTAATTTGCTTCATTAATTTTTTTATGATTGTCATTGTAGAGAACTTTCACTTCTTCAGCTAAATTTATTACTAGGTATTCTTATTCTTTTATTTCTGTCATAAATGGTATTGTCTTCTTGATTTCTATTTCAGATAACTTACTCTTGTTAGCATATGGCAATACTACTGATTTTGTAAACCATTAGAATTAATAAGCAACTTCAGCAAAGTTGCAGGATACAAGTCAGCTTTCTGAAACTCCATTAATCATAGGACTAGTTGGTCTTTTCGAAGCTTAAGACCTTGTACCAGAAATATTACCAGCATTCTCATGGCAATACCCTAGGTGTTTCTGAGTCACAAGCCCCTGGAATTCTAGGAGTTCCCAACACACTAAAAATCCCAATCAACGATTATTACCTAAATTTAATCTACTTTCAGTATCTCTATTTTTTTTATTTGTTTGCTTTGGGGCTGGGGATTGAACCTATGGCCTTGTGCATTCTAGGTAAGCACTCTCTACCACTGAGCTACATCTCCAGTCTAAATGTCTGTATGTTTGATTTTTTTTCTGTAAAAGTATCCTTTGAACTCCTACTTTTGACCAGCGTATACTTTTTAATATATAATAAGAAATTTTAAGAATTAAATATTATGATAGTTAAACATGGAAAACCATTTTATATGTGCATGCATATGTACTTCTAGGAGCCTGGGAGAAGAGTGTGACGATGGAGACCTGTTGAATGGAGATGGATGCTCAAGAGCCTGTCAAGTAGAGGAAGGTTTTCACTGTGTAGGTGAGTTTAGGAGTTCCTGCTTAAGGTTATGCCTTATTTCGAGGTGTGTATCAGTATATTATTTTCATGAGTTCTTAATATTCTGTAAAATATAAGCTTGATAATAACTATAATAATAACACTTGATATATGTCAGTCACTAACTAGTTCATATAGTTAATATGACTCATTTAATATTTAACATAACTATGAGGAAATTAGAAGGAGACATGAAGGGCTTAGTAATATGTGTTTGCTTATTTGGCTAGAAATGGTAAAGTCAGGATTTAAACTAAGTAGTATAGTTCTACAATCTCATATTAAACATTAAACCATTAGGTTGTACTAGTTTCTATCTTGCTGTTACCAAGGATTTCTCTTGGGTCCTCATGTGTGACAACAAAATGGCAGATAAGCACAATCATATTGATTCTACATACAAATTAGCCTAAGAAAATACACTAAGCCAGAGGGAAAGCAAGCCATCTCCTGGTGTCTGTGTTTACAGATAAGATCACAAAGGATAGCAGGACATAATATTTTTTAGTCCTGGAGAATCCCTGGTAATAAATTATAACTAGTTGATGTTGACCTTAAACCCTTGCCACTCAGGGACTCAGCACTTCTTCCAATTCTGAGAGCCATCAGCATCAGGTTTATTTGCTATAGATTGTTTTCCATTCCCATATGCATACATTGTAATGATTTTGTGGAGTGTCGCCACACATCAATGTCATTTTAAACAGCAGTTCATTTAAAAATTCTTTAGTATCTAAATCTTAAGATAAAGTAGAAGATGATAATTATGTTGAATTTATTATGGTGTCAAGAATGGCACAGAAAACACAAATCCCCAGTTCTCTAGAGCTAGAGAGGAATCATAGAATTTTAGTATCAACTCATTCATCCATCTATCTATCTAGTTGACAAATAAATGACCATCATTTATCATGCTTTCAGTATCTGTCATGTACCAAGGGCCTGCTGGAGATCTGATCCCTTCTAACCAGGACATAGAGCCCATCTTTTCTTTTCTTTCTTTCAAATCCTGAGGCTCTGAATATTGTAAACTGAGGCTCTGAACATTTTAGTGACTCATCTAAGGGTATTCAACAAGGCCTCTGCAGAGCAAACCCTGGAACTCAGCTTTCCCCATGTTCAATCAAGTACACTTTTCTTGCTATGAAGCTACAGAGAATACATTTTTTCCTATTTTATTTGAGTACCATTCAGATATTTGAAATGCCTCCTCATTATTCTCCTTTCCAATCCAAACATCCCCTCATGTGATTAGGTTTCCAGACCCTTTCCTATTCACCCCAACCTGGCATGCTTTGTGTGGTCAATGCCCAGAAAGGAATCCAATACTACAGATGTGGTCTGGCTGTGCAGAATACACAGAACCGATTACCTCCCTCTTCTGCACAAGTATTTGTTAATTCCACCTCTGTTTGCAGCATTTCTTTTTGGTAGCCACATAGTGGTCTCATATTGAAAATAAACATACATTCTCTAAACACTGTGCCACCCCCAGTGCAGCTCAAGTCTCATTTAACTTAAGAGCAGACTTCACTTTGTTTCTTTCACATTTGATCCAATGAAGTTTGATTCATATTTTCTCCACCTCTAACTCCAGTAAGACTATATCTAAATCATTATAACTATGCTTAAATACCATACTTAAAACTATATTTAAACTATTCACTGGATAAAGTTGAAACAGTGTGTTCTTACCATTAGACATCTTTTTCAATGAGTGATAAGTTCATTTTATGCTAAGCATATAGTTCTATTTCATTATTTGAAAAATAATGAAAGTTTGAATGAACCACTTAAAATGTATTTTAAAAGTCTGTTATTTTCTGATGGATTTGAACAAAACACAATTTCAATTCCATGGATAAAAAATACAGACAAGAAACAAGAAGCAGCAGACACTGGGTTATAAATAGAAAGACATTATATACATTTTCTACATTGAAGAAAGCAAGTCTACATGTCAATGAAGAGTCGTCACTGTTCGTTAGTAGGCGTTATCCTATGAGCAAGTATGGAACTTGCCTAGTGCATCTGAGCTTGCTTGACAACCCCAACAGTTTTCCTGTTTCAGAGAAATTATGTGGACAAAGAAATAATTCAGTGGCAAAAAGTGACTGAAAAGAACACTTCAGTGAACAAACTAAAGTTTTGAAATACTTTAGTATTTCAAATATTATGAAGGAGGTTCAAATACATAATACATCATGCCAATTATTTGTATCCTCTGCTTTTTACTATATCGTTCATATCTCCAAGTGTCTCACTCAGCTTTACTTAATATTTCTTCACACTCTCAGCTTTAGTTGCTTTTTTTCCTCCTATCCCTTTTCTTCCAATCCCAGCCCTTTCTATAACTTTATTATGTAGGTAGATTCTATCTCTTCCCCAGTAAAAAAAAGAACATTCCTTTTCAGGATCATGAGTGGGGTATGTTTGGGGTTTGCATTTGACTGGCTGGCAATCACAGTAGTCTCTCTAATGGGCTGAAAAAGAAATACAATGAACACTCCCATGTTTATTTTCCCATAAAATACGAAAACATTATTTCAGTGTAATTCATGTTTCTTGGCAGGGGAGCCAAGCCTTTGCTACAGGTATGAGGGAGATGGGATCTGTGAACCTTTTGAAAAGGAAGCTAGCATCATAGACTGTGGCCTCCACGCTCCTGAAGGATACTTGGATCAGTGGGCTGCCCAGGCTTACTCCTCTCATGAGGACAAGAAGAAGTGCCCTGTTTCCTTGGTAATAGGAGAACCTCATTCCATGGTAAGTTAATCTAGATGACTAAAGTTATGGCTGAGTAAAACTGAAGTAACTCCCCTACAAGCTAAATGGGAGCTTCCATTTTACTCCAGACTTTGACATCCAATTTTGTCCTCACTGATCTCAGAAGAAAATAATGTTAACTGAAAAACTTGTGGGTTAGTAGTGAAACCCCACCCTCACACTCCTCAGAGATCTCCTCACTAGTTTTTATCTAGGAACTTTTGACCATGTGATAACTTACTCCAAGGTATACACAAGCATCTCAAAATTTGACTTACAAGTACATATATCAGAAATTACTCTTGACCTCTATGTTTTGGAGAATTTATTGTAAAATTAAAAAAGAGGTAGTGAGATGTCAGAAGGCTTGGGCTACACTACTGGATTCACTAGTGTTACTATTATTACATGATCTTGAGTAAGTTATCCTCCTGGGGTGCCAATTTTCTTGTATGTAAATGATTGTTAACATTTTGCATTTAATTAAATGATTTATTACAGTGATCAAATGAGATTTTAATATATATTAAATATAACAGGGTAATTTGTGTAAATTAATTATTATTATGGAAGAACTCCTGGAGTTAGGATTTTGATTCTTAGGTATTTGATTTCCCCTGAACATCCAACTGAATAGATGGGAGATTCTCTGAGGATGATAAAATGCTATGCTAATGATATTTATGAGTTAGAGTTGAATACTTAAAGAAGAATAAGGATTCCTGGCCCCATTCCAGATGATTTCATTGCCAAATAGTATCTTCCATTCATAAAATGGGCAATGCAGTTCTTCATGGAAGTGAGTGTTAGCCCACCATGTTTTTCAGGCCAGGGTAAAATAATTGCATTTTAGAACTAAGGATACATCTCTGAGGAGATTGAGGAGATTCCCAAGTCTGCTATTCCCATTCAAGGGGCTCATCAAAGGCCCAGGTGTCTTCAGAATTCTCACTCTTCCACCCTTGGCTTGCAGTTTTCTTCTTCCTGCTTCTAACATTACTGCTGCTCCAGTAGGCATGAAATTGGCATTTCAAGTAGGAAGAAGGTAGCAGGCCAAAGGGAAATTGGTACATGCCAGCTGAGTTTTTCTGTTTTCATTGGGACAATGGTAGTTTTTCTGAAAGTTAAACAATGTAGACTTCTACCATGTCTTTTTGGTCAGTTCTAAGCCATTTCCTCACCTTTACTTGTAAGGAACCCTGAGGAGATAAGCATTTATGCAACTTGAATGAAGTTGGAGTTTGTTAATAAGAAGAATAAAGGGAAGTGGATATGTAGAAAAGTAGTCTTTTCTGCCACTCTCTCTTAGCCTAATTCTGGCATCTTTCTCCATAGAGTTCTGGTGTCTAGTGACAGGAAAACTGGGAGATTCTGAGTTAGTGACAGCTCTCTGAAGTGGCTTTTAGTCTAGTCTGTCTGTCTTTCCTAAGTGAAGTAGGAGAAGTTTCCTGGAGTTTTGCTTCTCTGGCTCTTTTATCCAGTCAAGTGCCAAATGGCTCCCTGACTCAGTAGCCTCTCTTTTGGGGCTACATGGTGAGGACCTAACCATCATCCTGTAAAGATGCATGGCTAATCTTTGGAACAGTCACCTGAAATATGCCAGGACTATTCTCTAGGCAAGATCTCTGGGCCGATGATGTATCTTTCAGCTCTGGCAAGTTATGTCTTGAGGCTAACAGAGAACATTAAGAAATTCTACACTGAGAAAGGTTTTTCTGCCAAAAATGTGATCATTAAGTATTCAAAGAGTAAAACTTTGGTTTTTGCCCTGGAGAGTTTCATTTATCTCTCACACTCCATCCTTAATTTTTGGTTGAAATTGCATTTCAGATTTGTACTTCCTACCATCCAGATTTACTGAAGAACCATCTTCTGGCTGGCTGGTTTCCCTGTGTTGCAAGTGGAAAAAGATTCCATGATAATGGCAAGGAGCAGCCAGAAGATAGCTTGGAAAAGGATGAAGAGGTTTGGCTTGAAGTAAGCAGCCCAAATGTCTTTTTTTTTTTTTTTTTGGTAAAAGAGATAGTGGCACATGTATGAGTGTGAGGATGTGTGCATATGTATGTGTAAAGTGGAATGGCTTGTCACGAGATTTCCTTTTGTTATCTCAAAGTTTTTATAACTTGAATCTATTTTTACTTCTCTTTGAATTTTGGACTTCTATATGGGTAATCACTTTATCAAAATAACACACACACACACACACACACACACACACACAGGAGAGTGCCAACATCAGAATGCATAGCTTAATGAATGTTTGGTAAGTGAACATCTCCTCTGACCAGCACACAGATGAAGAACTAGACCATTGGCCTCACTCCACAAGGCTCTCATGCCCCCGGTCTGTTTTTATACTGGGTACCTACTACTTCAACTTCTATCTCCATAGATTAGTTTTGCCTACATTTTAGCTTTGTTTGAAAAAGTTTCCAGTATGTTCTCTTTGTGTCTGATTCGTTCTCCTTAAACATTATATTTGTGGGATTCATTCCTACTTCTTTCCTTAGTCTCAGTATTCATTTTCATTACAACACAGCATTCTAAATGTATGAATATAAAATATACCTAACCATTCTAATGTTGATATTTTTAATTATTAAAACTAACATATTGAATATGGGGATTATTTCCTGCCTTTCTTATTAAAAATTATTATGCTATAGATATTTATGTACATTTCTTTTGGTGAGCATACATATACACTTGTGGGTATATTTAGATCAGATAGCTCTTGGTAGGTCAGCTTTGTTAGATAATTCCAAATAATTTTCCACAGTGGTTATGCTAATTTTAACTCCTGCCAGAGGTTTATACATGCTTAAGTTGCTCCACATATTCACCAACACTGGTATTTTAAGTTTGAGTTTTAGCCTTTCTATTGGTATGTAAAAATTGTCCTCTGTGGTTTCAACTTACATTTCATGATTGATGAGACTTGGATCCGCTTATGTGTATGTTGGTCATTGGTGTATACTTTTTATTCTTTCTTTTCAAAGGGCATAGTCAAGTCTTTTGCTTAAGTGTCTAATTTTATTCAGTTTTCTGAATAAAAATCCTTTTTCAGTTATATTCTGTTCAATATATTCTAATATTCTATGGCCATTTCTTTTTCTTAGCATATATACTTACAAAATAATGGGCTTCATTATGACATTTTCTTGCATGTACACAATGTACTTTGATTGTATTCATCCCCATTACCCTCTTAAGTCTCTCTTCCTTTTCATGATGGTCCCTTTCTTTTCCCAAATAGTCTACCTCCTACTTTCATGTCATGTTCTTTTTAAATCTAGATTCTGAAAGAAAACATGCAATATTTGTCTGTCTGAGTCTATGTTATTTCAGTTAACATGATGATCTTTAGTTTCACCCATTTTGTTTTGCTACTGACATGATTTCATTATTTTTATGGCTGAATAATACTTTATTGTGTATATGTTTATACCACATTTTCTTTATCCATTAGTCTTTTGATGGCCACCTATTCTTATTCCGTAACTTTGCTATTATGACTATTGGCTCAATAAACAGGGCATCCAGTTATCTCTATTGTATTCCAACTTTGATTCCTTCTGGTATATACCCAGGTGTGGTATAGCAGAATCATATGGTAATTCTACATTTAGGGTAGACTCTCCATACTGATTTCCATAGTGGTTTGGCTAATTTACATTCCCACCTATAGTGTACAGAGTCAGTTTTCTCCCTATCCTCTTAGCACTTGTTGTTTGTTTTCTTTCTTTTTTAAATTCATTTATTCATATGTACATACATTGTTTGGGTCATTTCTCCCCCCTGCACCCCATCCCCATCCTCTCCTCCCCACCCCCTTGCTTACAAGCAGAACCTGTTTTGCCCTTTCTCCAATTTTGTTAAAGAGTAGACATAAGCAATAATAAGAAAGACATAGCATTTTTGCTAGTTTAGATAAACTAGGTATCTATATAGAGAGATACCTAGCATGGGTGCCATGCACAAGCATATTACAACCCAAATTGATTCATCTATACCTGATCTTTTCACTACTTTCCAGTCACCTTCCTATATTAACCTCTGTCATTTTAAGGTTACGGTATTAGCTCCTCTGCAGTGGGGACATATAACACTTTCATGTGTTGGGTTTCCTACCTGTCCCCATTCCTCCCATATGTGCTCTCCCCTTAGCGTGTGACCCAAGTCCAACAACATTGCTATAGTTGCTCTAGATGTAAAGTCTGCATATGAGGGAGAACATATGATTTTTGGTCTTCTGAGCTTGGCTATCCTTGCTCAGAATGATGTTCTCCAGTTCCATCCATTTACTTGAGAATGATAAGATTTCATTCTTCTCCACAGCTGAGTAAAACTCCATTGTGTACAAGTACCAGTTTTCTTAATCCATTCATCAGTAGTGGGGCATCTTGGCTGTTTCCATAACTTAGCTATTGTGAATAGCACTGCAATAAACATGGGTGTGCAGGTGCCTCTGGAGTAAGCTGAGTCACATTCATTTGGGTATATCCCTAGGCATGGGATTGCTGGATCATATGGCAGATCTATGTTTAGATATTTAAGAAACCTCCATATTGTTTTACAGAGTAGTTGCACTAGCTTGCATTCCCAGCCACAGTGTATGGGGTTCCTTTTTCCCCACATCCTCGCCAACACCTGTTGTTGCTGGTGTTTTTAATGATGGCTATTCTAACAGGGGTGAGATGGAATCTTAGTGTGGTTTTTGATTTGCATTTCCTGTATGGCTAGAGATGCTGAGCATTTTTTCATGTGTTTTTTGGATATTTGAATTTCTTCTTTTGAGAAAGTTCTGTTTAATTTGTTTGCCTATTATTAGTTCATTGATTTTGGGAGAGCTTAGTTTTTTGAGTTCCTTGTATATTCTGGTTATCAGTCCTTTGTCTGATGTATAGCTGGCAAATATTTTCTCCCACTCTGTGGGTTGTCTCTTCAGTTTACAGACCATTTCTTTTGTTGTGCAGAAGCCTTTTAGTTTTATGAAGTCCCATTTGTCCATCCTTTCTCTTAGTCTTGGAGCTGCTGGGATTCTATTGAGTAAGTACTTGCCTATACCTATTACGTCCAGAATGTTTCCTGCTCTTTCCTGCACCAACTTAAGAGTTTCAGGTCTGATATTAAGGTCCTTGATCCATTTTGAGTTGATACTAGTACAGGGTGATAAACATCGATCTAGTTTCAGTTTTTTGCAGACAATAACCACTTTTCACAGCAATGAAAAAAAGATGGGCATAGTTGTGTAGATTCATATCCAGGTCCTCTATTCTGTCTTAATGTCTGTTTTTGTACCAGTACCATGCTGTTTTCATTGCTGTTGCTTTGTAATATAGTTTGAAGTTAGTTATTGTGATACCTCCAGCATTGCTCTTTTTGCTTAGTATTGCCTTGGCCATTCACAGTTTCTTGTGTTTCCAAATGAATTTTAGGGTAGATTTTTAAATCTCTGTGATGAATGTCATTGATGGGATTTTGATGGGAATTGCATTGAACGTGTAGATTGCTTTTGGTAGTATAGCCATTTTTACTATATTAATTCTACCAATCCAAGAGTACAGGAGATCTTTCCAACTTCTGTAGTCTTCCTTGATCTCTTTCTTCAGGGGTTTGTAGCTTTCCTTATAGAGGTCATTCACATCCTTTGTTAAGTTTACTCCTAGGTATTTGATTTTTTTGAGGCTATTGTAAATGGAATTGTTTCCATATATTCTTTCTCAATCTGTTTGTTGTTGTTTATAGAAAAGGTAATGATTTTTGTAAGTTGATTTTGTATACTGCCACCTTGTTGTAGCTGTTTATGGTGTCTAGGAATTTTTGGGTAGAATTTTTTGGGTCTTTAAGATATAGGATCATTCCATCTGCAAGTAGGGATATTTTGACAGTTTCTTTACCTATTTGTATTCCTTTTATTTCTACTTCTTGCCTAATTGCTCTGGCTAGGAATTCCAGGACTATGTTGAATAGGAGTGGGGATAGTGGGAACCCTTGTCTCTTTCCTGATTTCAGGGGAAATGGTTTCAGTTTTTCTCCATTAAGTATGATGTTGGCTATAGGTTTGTCATATATAGCGTGTACAATGTTGAGGTACATTCCTTCTATTCCTAGTTTTCTTAGAGCTTTTATCATGAAGTGGCGTTGGATATTATCAAAGGCTTTTATGCATCTATTGAGATGATCAAGTGGTTTTTGTCTTTGCCTCTATTAATGTGCTGTATTACATTCATAGATTTGCATATGTTGAACCACCCCTGCATCCTGGGGATGAAGCCTACTTGGTCGTGGTGAATGATCTTTTTGATGTGTTGTTGGATTCAGTTTGCCATTATTTTGTTGAGGATTTTTGCATTGATGTTCATTAAGGAGATTGGCTATAGTTCTCCTTTTTGGAGGTGTCTTTGTCTGGTTTGGGGATAAGTGTAATACTGGCTTCATAAAATGAGGTAGGCAGTTCCTTCCCTTTCTATTTCATGGAAGAGTTTAAGGAGGGTTGGTATCAGCTCTTCTTTAAAGGTTTGATAGAATTCAGCAGAGAATCCATCAGGTCCTGAACTTTTCTTTTTTGGGAGACTCTTTATTGCTACTTCAATTTCATTTTGTGTTATAGATCTATTCAGGTGATTAATATCCTCTTGGTTCAATTATGGATAGTCATAAGTACCTTGAAATTTGTTCATTTCTTCAAGATTTTCAAATTTATTAGAATATAGGTTCTCAAAGTAGTCTCTGATGATTTCCTGGATTTTTGTGGTGTTTGTTGTTATCTCCCTTTTGCATTTCTGATTTTACTGATTTCGGGTTTTTTTCTCCTCATTTTAGTCAGGTTTGCCAGGGGTCTGTCAATCTTATTTGTTTTTTCAAAGAACCAGCTTTTTGTTTCATTGATTCTTTGTATGTTTTTTTTGTTTCTATTTAATAAATTTCAGCCCTTATTTTTATTATTTCTCTCCTGCTTATTTTGGGATTTCTTGCTCTTGTTTTTCTAGGAGTTTGAGAAGTAGCATTAGGTCATTGATTTGAGATCTTTCTGTCCTTTTAATATATGCACTCATGGCTATAAACTTTCATCTTAGGACTGCCTTTGCTGTGTCCTATAGGTTCTGGTAGGTCGTGTTTTCATTTTCATAAACTTCTAGGAACCTTTTAATTTCCTCTTTTATTTCATCAATTACCCATTGATCATTGAGCAATGTGTTGTTCAGCTTCCAATTGTTTGCATGCTTTCTTCATGTTTTTGTTGTTGAGATCTAGTTTTAATGCATTGTGATCAGATAGAATGCATGGGATTACTTCTGTTTTCTTATATTTGCTGAGGCTTGCTTTGTGGCCTAAGATATGTTCAATTTTGGAGAAGGTTCCATGGGCTGCTGAAAGGAATGTATATTGTGCAGAAGTTGGATGAAATATTCTGTAGTCATCAGCTAGGTCCATTTGCTCTATGGTGTGATTTAGTTCTAGAGTTTCTTTATTGATTTTTTTGTTTGGATGACCTATCTGTTGGTGATAGGGGATATTAAAGTCTCCCACTACCACTGTGTTAGAGTCTATATACGCTTTTAGGTCCTTCAGAGTGTGTTTGATAAAATTGGGTGCACTGATGTTGGGTGCATATAGGTTGATAATTGTTATTTCTTTTTTTTTTTTTTGGTGAAAATAAGTGAATTCAGCTTTTATTTTGGACTCAACTAGGTAAGAAACTTCAGAGTTAGAAAGATCTTAAGCAAAAAATGAGATACTCGCTCCCTGTTTTTTTCTTTGTGAATAGCCCATGAAAAATACTTAAAATATCCTTTATATATATTAAACCTTATCTAGGATATTTTATTTTTTTTTTTTCATTTTTCTTTTATTATTCATATGTGCATACAAGGCTTGGTTTATTTCTCCCCCCTGCCCCCACCCCCTCCCTTACCACCCACTCCACCCCCTCCCACTCCCCCCCTCAATACCCAGCAGAAACTGTTTTGCCCTTATCTCTAATTTTGTTGTAGAGAGAGTACAAGCAATAATAGGAAGGAACAAGGGGTTTTGCTGGTTGAGATAAGGATAGCTATACAGGGCATTGACTCACATTGATTTCCTGTGCGTGGGTGTTACCTTCTAGGTTAATTCTTTTTAATCTAACCTTTTCTCTAGTACCTGTTCCCCTTTTCCTATTGGCCTCAGTTGCTTTAAGGTATCTGCTTTAGTTTCTCTGCATTAAGGGCAACAAATGCTAGCTAGTTTTTTAGGTGTCTTACCTATCCTCACCCCTCCCTTGTGTGCTCTCGCTTTTATCATGTGCTCATAGTCCAATCCCCTTGTTGTGTTTGCCCTTGATCTAATGTCCACATATGAGGGAGAACATACGATTTTTGGTCTTTTGAGCCAGGCTAACCTCACTCAGAATGATGTTCTCCAATTCCATCCATTTACCAGCGAATGATAACATTTCGTTCTTCTTCATGGCTGCATAAAATTCCATTGTGTATAGATACCACATTTTCTTAATCCATTCGTCAGTGCTGGGGCATCTTGGCTGTTTCCATAACTTGGCTATTGTGAATAGTGCCGCAATAAACATGGATGTGCAGGTGCCTCTGGAGTAACAGTCTTTTGGGTATATCCCCAAGAGTGGTATTGCTGGATCAAATGGTAGATCGATGTCCAGCTTTTTAAGTAGCCTCCAAATTTTTTTCCAGAGTGGTTGTACTAGTCTACATTCCCACCAACAGTGTAAGAGGGTTCCTTTTTCCCCGCATCCTCGCCAACACCTGTTGTTGGTGGTGTTGCTAATGATGGCTATTCTAACAGGGGTGAGGTGGAATCTTAGTGTGGTTTTAATTTGCATTTCCTTTATTGCTAGAGATGGTGAGCATTTTTTCATGTGTTTTCTGGCCATTTGAATTTCTTCTTTTGAGAAAGTTCTGTTTAGTTCACCTGCCCATTTCTTTATTGGTTCATTAGTTTTGGGAGAATTTAGTTTTTTAAGTTCCCTGTATATTCTGGTTATCAGTCCTTTGTCTGATGTATAGTTGGCAAATATTTTCTCCCACTCTGTGGGTGTTCTCTTCAGTTTAGAGACCATTTCTTTTGATGAACAGAAGCTTTTTAGTTTTATGAGGTCCCATTCATCTATGCTATCTCTTAGTTGCTGTGCTGCTGGGGTTTCATTGAGAAAGTTCTTACCTATACCTACTAACTCCAGAGTATTGCCTACTCTTTCTTGTATCAACTTAAGAGTTTGGGGTCTGATATTAAGATCCTTGATCCATTTTGAGTTAATCTTGGTATAGGGTGATATACATGGATCTAGTTTCAGTTTTTTGCAGACTGCTAACCAGTTTTCCCAGCAGTTTTTGTTGAAGAGGCTGCTATTTCTCCATCGTATATTTTTAGCTCCTTTGTCAAAGATAAGTTGCTTATAGTTGTGTGGCTTCATATCTGGATCCTCTATTCTGTTCCACTGGTCTTCATGTCTGTTTTTGTGCCAGTACCATGCTGTTTTTATTATTATTGCTTTGTAATATAGTTTGAAGTCAGGTATTGTGATACCTCCTGCATTGTTCTTTTGACTGAGTATTGCCTTGGCTATTCGTGGCCTCTTGTGTTTCCATATAAATTTAACAGTAGATTTTTCAATCTCTTTGATGAATGTCATTGGAATTTTGATGGGAATTGCATTAAACATGTAGATTACTTTTGGGAGTATAGACATTTTTACTATGTTGATTCTACCAATCCATGAGCATGGGAGATCTCTCCACTTTCTATAGTCTTCCTCAATCTCTTTCTTCAGAAGTGTATAGTTTTCCTTGTAGAGGTCTTTCACATCTTTTGTTAGGTTTACACCTAGGTATTTGATTTTTTTTGAGGCTATTGTAAATGGAATTGTTTTCATACATTCTTTTTCCGTTTGCTCATTGTTAGTGTATAGAAATGCTAATGATTTTTCTATGTTGATTTTATATCCTGCTACCTTGCTATAGCTATTGATGATGTCTAGAAGCTTCTGAGTAGAGTTTTTTGGGTCTTTAAGGTATAGGATCATGTCGTCTGCAAATAGGGATATTTTGACAGTTTCTTTACCTATTTGTATTCCTTTTATTCCTTCTTCTTGCCTAATTGCTCTGGCTAGGAATTCCAGTACTATGTTGAATAGGAGTGGAGATAGTGGGCATCCTTGTCTGGTTCCTGATTTTAGAGGGAATGGTTTTAATTTTTCTCCGTTAAGTATAATGCTGGCTGTAGGTTTGTCATATATAGCTTTTATAATGTTGAGGAATGTTATTTCTTTTTGGTGTATTTCACCTTTATTAGTATAGAGTGTCCTTCTTTATCTTGTTTGATCAATGTACGTTTGAAGTCTACTTTGTCCAAGATAAGTATTGCTACTCCTGCCTGTTTTCAGGGGACATTGGCTTGGTAAGTCTTCTTCTAGCCTTTCACCCTAAGTCAGTGCTTGTTTCTGTCAATGAGATGGGTTTTCTGTAAACAACAGATTGTTGGATCTTCCTTTTTAATCCAATTTGCCAAACAGTGTCTTTTGATGGGGGAATTAAGTCCATTAACATTCAGTGTTAGTATTGATAGGTATGTGGTAATTTCTGTCATTTAGTAGTTTTTGTTGTTTAAGGGTTTGATTGTGTCCAACTGAATCAATGTTACTCTCTACTTTCTTGCCTTTTCTTCTCCTGTGGTTTGGTACTGCCTGTCCTTTCATAGTTTTCTTTGCTTTCATTTTCTGTGTGCAAAATTCCTTGAAGAATCTTTTGTATTGGTGGCTTGGAGGTCATCTATTGTTTTAGTTTCTGCTTACTGTGGAAGACTTTTATTGCGCCATATATTTTGAATGATAGTTTTGCTGGGTAGAGTATCCTAGAGTTGAAGTTATTTTCATTCAGTGCCCCAAATACCTCACTCCATGCCCTTCTTGCTTTTAAGGTTTCTATTGAGAAATCTGCTGTGATTTTGATTGGTTTACCTTTGCATGCTATTTGTTTTTTCTGTCTTACAGTCTTCAATATTCTTTCTCTATTCTCTGTGCTTGTTGTTTTAATGATAATATGTCGTGGGGTAGTTCTATTTTGGTCAAGTCTGTTTGGTGTTCTTGAGGCTTCCTGTACCTGAATGGGCATAGCTTTCTCTAGATTTGGGAAATTTTCTGTTATTATTTAGTTGAATATACTACGAATCTCTTTTGCTTCCACCTCTTCTCCTTCTTCAATGCCCATGATTCTTAGGTTTGGTCTTTTGATGGAGTTGGTGAGTTCTTGCATATTCCTTTCACAGGTCATGAGTTATTTGACTAATAGTTCTTCAGTTTTTCCTTTAACTTCCATTTTATATTCAGGTTCTGAGATTTTGTCTTCCACTTGTTCTAGTCTGCCGTACTGGCTTTACATTGTGTTTTATATTTCTGTTTCAATCTTTTTTTTGAGGTTTTCCATATCTTGGGTCACTTCCTCTTTAATTTTTATATTGTCAATTTTCATCTTTAATTCATTTATCTCTCTATTTATAGTGTTCTCTGTTTCACTTTGGTGTTTATTTAGGGCTCTTATGAGTTCATTTATTTGTTTGTCTTCTCATGTTCTTTATTTTTGTTGTCTTGGAATTTCTTGCATGCCTCTTGTATGTTTTGGTTGACCATATCTAGTAACATCTCCATGAAATTCTCAATGATTGCTTGCAGGATTTCTTCTTTGTGGGTGTTCTTGTGGGTATTGTTGGGGTCCTTGGAGTCATTTATTTTTGTTTTGTTGGAGTCTGGAACTGGGTATCTGTTTTCTTCATTTCCCTCTGAATCCTGTATTAAATTATTTTTGAGGGGAGAATGGTTTCCATCCCTTTTTTGTCTTCCTATCACTCCACTTGGTACTGTGTAACTATGTTCTTGGTAAGCTATTGCTGGTTTCAGTCCCCTGTTTTCTTTCCCTTGGTTTAGTTTTGTTTTGTGGGTGTATTGGATTTTTAGCTTAGTGTATGTATGCTATTTCTGTCTGAGTTGTGGGTTTAATATAGTATTGACCAACTCACAATAGTAAAACTAACAAAACAACCAAAAACAAAACAAAAAAAAAAAACCAAAGAAATCAATGGGGAGAGATGAACAAACAAACACAAACAAACAAACAAGAATCAAAACAAACACACCAAAAAACCCTCCTAGTTCAGGAACAATAGCATTTCAGTCTTGGTAATTCTGGTGTTACTCCTTCAGCTTCCAGCCCTGGTGTTGGTACTTAAGCAGAGGCTCTGTCTTAGTCTCGCCAGGTGGTTGGGAGTCTCGCCAGTTTTTCTTTTGTCTTTCGATGACAGCTCCTTGGTCAGCTCTTCCCTCAGTGGGGTGTGGCAGTTTGAGTTTGTATTTATCCTCAGGTTCTGGAGATCAGTTCTGTAACCCACCAGCTGTCCTGCTTTGGAGTTGGGTTTTCACTGTGTTGGTTTATTGGGGGCTTGTTTCTTTGCCTCGTCTCCTTTCTCTGGGGCAAGGTCCGTGATCCATCAGCCATCCCCTTGCTGTCAGCATGTTGTGATGGTTTACTGATTATTTTTCAATTTTGCAGTGTTGTTTGACTTTGGATGTTGCTCACTGCCTCAGGAGATGAGCTTTGTGGACCGCTACCTGCCCTATTTCAGGCAGCAGCTTACCACTGGCCCACTGTCAGCCCTTCTGCCTTTATAGCCTTTGTTTGGCTGGAACTTTGAAAGTTCATGAGATCAGCTCCTTGCTCCTCCTCCCTTCTCTGGTACACTTACAGCACCCCGCCCCCTCTGCTGTGTGTTAGTTTTCAGTTCTTTGTTAATTGTTCAGTTTTCTTGTTGCTTTTTTTTTTTTTTTTTTTTGTGGGGCAGGGTGTCAGTCTGCCCAGGGGACTATGCTGGTTTATCCCAGTGATGCCTGGGGGAATACTGTGTGATGCTTGGTGCTCATGTCTCCCAGGCAGGTTTGGAGCCAGCATCTGGCAGCACAGGAGCCCTCCTGTTTTCTCAGTGTAACATGGCATGGAGAAGATTTGTACTGGCTAGGGGTTCAGTGTGTTCGATTCTTCTTGGTGCTTTATTTCTACCAAGGGTAACTCCAGTGTCTCAGCAATATTTTTGATTTATGGAGCTCATGCTGTCTGCTTCTGCGCCCTAGTCACCATCTTGGATCCTCCCACCTGTGGTGCTCTGTTTTCTTGATGTTAGGCATTCTAACTGGGGTGAGGTAGAATTTCCATACAGCTTAGATTGGCATTTCCCTGATGGCTAAGGATGTTGAATATTTTTTCAAGTGTTTATTGGCCATTTGTGCTTTTTCATTTGAAAACTGCCCAATTAATTTGCTCATTGATTGATTAGATTACTTGTTCTTTTGGTGTTTTTTTTAAGGTGGTACTGGAATTTGAACTCAATGCTTCAGGCTCTGTGAGGCAGGTGCTCTACTACTTGAGCCATGCCTCCAGCCTTTTTTATTCTAGTTATTTTGGAGGTAGGGTCTCATTTTTTGCCCAAGATAGCCTGGCCTATGATCCTCCTATTTAAGCTTCCTGTTTTTACTAGGATGATAAGGTGAGCCCACCATGCCCAGCTTTTTTCCACTAAGATCAGGTCTTCCAAACTTTTTGCATGGAGTAGCCTGGAACTGTGATACTCCTAATCTCAACCTCCTATATAGCTTGAGATGATAGGTCACGTGAACTGGATAAAATAGGATCTTGTGGGCAATCTCAAAACACAATCCTTCCAATTTCAGCCTCTCAAGCAGCTAGGATTATAGGCATAAACCACTGGGAATGGCTTGGTGTTTAATTTTATTTTAGCTTTTTATATATTCTTGATATTAATCCCTTGTCAGATGAATAACTGGCAAAGACTTCTGCCGTTCCATAGGCTGTCTCTTCACTCTGATAACTGCTTCTTTTGCAATGCAGAAATATTTTTAATTTGATACAATCCCTTTTGCCAATTCTTGCTATTATTTATTGAGCTATTAGAATCATATTCAGAAACTTGTTGTATATGCCTGTATTTTCAAGAGCTTTTGCCTAGTAGTTTCAAAGTTTCAGGTGTAATATTAAAGCCTTTGACCCATTTTTTTAGTTGATTTTTATACAGGGTAAGAGATAGGGAACTCTTTTCAGTCTTCTGCCTGTGGATTTCCAGTTTTCCAGGCACTATTTATTGAAGGGGCTTTTATGTGATGTATGTTTTTGGAACCATTGTCAAGGATAATATTGCTGCAGCTGCATGGGTTGATTTCTGTGTCCTCTATTTTATGTGTATATCATGTCTTCTACTTTGCTGAAAGTGTCCATCAGATTAAGAATTTTCTGGTAGAGTCTTTAGGGTCTTTTGTCTGAAAATAGAGTTTTGACTTCTTCCTTTCCTATTTGTATCCCCTTCCTTCCTTCCTTCTTTCCTTCCTTCCTTCCTTCCTTCCTTCCTTCCTTCCTTCCTTCCTTCCTTCCTTCCTTCCTTCCTTCCTTCCTTTAACCTTATTGCTCTGGCTAAGAATTCTTATGTTAAAGAAGAGTGGAGAGAGTCAATACCCTTGTCTTATTCTTCACTTTAGAAGAAAAGTCTTTAGTTTCTCCCCATTTAGTATAATGCTGGATATAAATTTGTCACATATAACCTTTGTTATGTTGAGGTATATCCCTTGCATATCTAGTTTGCTCAGACTTTTTATTATGAAGGGATGTTGAATTTGTAAATGCTTTTTCCATATCTGTTGAGGTAATCAAGTGATTTTGTCCTTTATTCTACATGTGTGCTATACTATATTTATTAATTTGCATCCCTGGAGTAAAACCAACTTGATCATTGTATGTAATCTTTGAAATGTGTTGTTGAATTCAATTTGCAAGTATTTCATTGAGGATGTCTGTGTCTATATTCATGAAGGAAATTTGTTTATAGTTGTTTTATTGTATCCTTATCCAATTTTGGTATTAGGGCAATAGTGAGCTCATAAATGTATTAGGAAGTGTTCCTTCTCTTTCTGTCTTATGGAATAGTTTGTAGTTCTTTTTTAAAGTCTGGTGGAAATCAGCAATGAATTTTTCCAGAACTGGGCTTTTGTTGGTTGGGAGACTCTTTTTTTACTGTTTCAAGCTCATTTCTCATTACAAATCTGTTTAGGTTGCTTATATCCTTTTGGTTCCATTTTGTAACAGACATATGTGTCTGGAAATTTATCCATTTCTTCTAGGTTTTCTAATTTATTAAGATATAAATTTTCAAGATGTGCCCTAATCATCCTCTAGATTTCAGTGGTATGTATTATAATATGCTTTTTCATCTCTAATTTTATTAACCTGAGTTCTCTCTCTGTATCTCTGGTTAATCTGGCTAAGGGTTTGTTAATCTTGTATGTCTTGTCAAAAAAATCAAGTCTTTGTTTATTGGTCCTTTGTATTGTTTTTTTAGTCTCCATTTCATTAATTTCTGTCCTGATCTTTAATATTTTTCTCCTTATACTAATTTTGGGTTTCACTTGTTCTTGTTTATCTAAGATGTTGAGGTATATCGCTAAGTTACTTATTTATGAACTCTCTAATTTCTCAGTGTAGGCTTCATAGTTCTAAACTTCCCTCTTATAACTGTATTTTCTGTATCTGCATTCTAGTTAGGTGTGTTTTCATTTTCATTTGATTCTATGATTGTTAAATTTTCTCCCTGATTTCTTCAGTTACCCACTGTTCATTAAAAAATGGGCTGTTTGTATAGTTTCTATAGTTTCTCTTGCTCCCCAATTTCTTCAATGATCATTCAAGAGTATATTGCTTAATTTCCATGTGTTTTCATAGTTTCTGTAATTTTTCTTGCAGAATGCCTTGGTTATTCTCAAATGCTTTCAAACATTATTTTTATATAATTCATATTTTATGATTATTCATGTCAGGAGTATTTGTTCAAATATAAGACACTCTATTAAAACTGGAAGCAAAAATTTCCAACTGAAATTCTATTAATACATGTTGGCTTACTACCTCATATATTTTAGATCAGTACCCTGTTCTTACAAGTGATCCATGAGGAGAGTCTTAGTAGCAGGAAAAAATCATTAGTACTTTCACTGAAAGTTACATTGGTACATTAAAATCTATTACTAAAATATAGCTTTCACAAACCCACATGTTATCAAATGAATTAGGAAGTGATTTTTAAAAATAAGTGAGTTAGAATTTAAGTTTTCTGAGGACTCAAGGACTTCTGACTCTTTATTCTTCCTTTTATTATATCTTAGTCTTGATTTGATACACAAATATGACTTGTATACAATGGATCAGAGACAAATTTGTAGCACAAGTGAGAAATGATGGTACTGGAAAACATTGATCTTGAAAATATTTTTTCTAAAGTTTTCATTTGCTAGAATGCTACCTTCTCCCCCAAAAGAATTCTTTCATTTTATCCCATGTTTACTGAGGTGTCATTCTCTTAGTTTTTCTTATTGTCTTCTAATCTTGAGCTGATAGATGATAAGAATTTTCTTACATAGCATAAAATGTAGCTGCTTTTAATTATTTACAATAATAAGCACATTTAAAGTCAATTATGGCTTACAAAATTCATTCTCATGCACTTTTTAAATATGATTCCTATAATAGCCCTGTGAATTTAGCAAAGTAGATGTTTTCCTGTTTTATAAATGAATAAAATAAGAATTAAAGAGTCAACATGCTTTTTCTATATCAGTTGAAAATACAATGGTAAACCTGATGTTCAAATTCTTGACTTTAACCCTATGTTTATTCCTGTACATTCTGTTGCTTGATTCAATCAGCATTCATTAAACACTTGCAATACGCCAAACCCAGAATTCAGCACTGGGGATAGACAAAGTAACATGATATGAGCAAGAAACAAATTAAAACACATGTGGAATTGAAAGGAAAGGCTTCCTGTCTTCTGTTGAATTTTCTCCATAAATTCTTGAAAGACCATATATCTGTGATCTAGGTCATAGCATTTATTAAGTGCCTATTTTAAACTCTAGATGCATTAGAGGATGGAGAAATAAATAAATAGAAGGCATGATTTCTTCTAGGAAGTGCTTAGAATCTAAGTAATATATACAACAAGTGAAGCTATGGAGAAGCAGATACTCAAATAACTACTTGTTGTTTAGTTCATAAGGAGCCCGTGAACATATGTAAAATCATATGTTCGTGTTTATTTTCATGGTTGTTCTAAAATGTCTCCAACTTGGAAGGATCTCACTCAGGCTGGACTGGTTAGAAATTCTAACAGAAACCACCACATGCTCACAGTATTTTAAATACCAGCATCCTCCATATCAGTTATAAATTATGGACCACTGCTTGGAAACCCTTACTACATAAAGTCTGACACCTGTTAACCATAATTTCTTCTCTTTGTTTGAATCCAACTAGCCAAACACTGAATATGAATCTTTAACAGCAATGCAATACATGTTTAATCGATTGAATTCCAAAGATGAGAATCCCTAACACTATGCTAGGAGGAAGAAATAAGTTTATTGAAATTTACTCTGCTCCACATATTTTATCATTAATTCTCACAAATTCTCTATTAGAGATATTTTCTTTATTCTAAAAATGACTATCTTAAAACCCAGAGATGCTAAGCATTTTAGATAATGGAGCTAATACAGATTACATACAAATAAAGTTCAAATCCAGTTTATTCTGCAGCCCATTGTCCTTCCACTTTATACCAGGGGGCGGAAACATCTCTTGTGAAGAACAAGATAAAAAATCATTTTAAGATTTATGGGTCAATATCTTGTGTCACAACTACTTAACATTGCTATTAGCTTGAAGGTAGCCACGTATTGTATCTAAATGAATAAGCGTAGCTATGCTCCAATAGAATTGTATTTATGAACACTCAAGTTTAAGTTTTTTTATAATTCTCACATTATTCATGTTATTTTTGTTTAAAACTGCAAAAAAAAGAAAAACCCTTAGCTCATAGACCATACAAAAATAGTGGGTCAGATTTAGCTTATGGACTGTAGTGTTCTGTACAATAGTTATGGTAAATAATGAAGCTATGTATGAACATTTATCTTATTTTTATACCATGACAACATTTGCTTTTAATTCTACTTAATAAATGCACTGTCTCATATGAACAATATAGTGTACTATATACGCCTTTAAGGCGTATATTGTTCAGATATTGAAGAAGACAGAATGCCGTTTGCCATGTACAACTACAGATGCTATAAAGTACAAAATGGATTTAAAAGACCATAACAATTGATTGGAACAGAGAGATTGAGAAAAGCCTTATCGTATGATGAATTATTCCATTTATCACAGTATCTATAGCCCTACACACACACACATTCAGAGAGAGAGAGAAAGAGAAAACTTTAGTCATGTTGAGGATAACTTTTGTTGCAGGAACATGTCAGAATCTTCACATCTCCGTAACTTTCCAGGTAACAAACATGTTTTCCTTCACTGTAAATGCTCTGTCTCCCCAATAAACACATACTTACCTCTGAATATTTCACTCAGGGATTGTTTCCTTTAAAAAGGTGAGCCTTTTCTGAACTTCTCTCCCAAGACTTACATATCATAATTAATCACTTTCTCCTCAAGTTACCCTTCTATCATAGTGCCTCTATATGTCACTGTTCTTATTTACTTGCCTGTCTCTCCAGACTGTGAACTGCATGGATTTGTGAGAAGAAGCCACATGTAGTCTCAGGTGAAAGTCTACAATTGAGCACAAATCTGTTTATTATACTGTTTGGTGAATGCATGAATAAATGATGGGGTGTAAGGTCGGAGCTTTGACTGTTGGGAGCACACTGAAGGTACTTATTCTGAAACAGAGACTAGAGGTTCCTTTTTTATCAGTAGGACAGCGCCTTGGGCTCAATTGAAAAGGGGAGGTGGCACAGACCAAAACAGAGGTAAGGTACCTCTTCTTGTAAAGTTTTTTAAAGGATGAACTGATTGAAAAAAATCACATCAAAGGGAATTTTCAAGGATGGGGAAAATTGATGATTGTCTTTGTGGTAGGTTAGATTCTCTAGGAAGTAGATTCTGAATTGGAATTTACCATGCAGGATATTTACTAAGGAGCAGCCTAGGAATTTTTCTATGATAAAGAAGAAGAGAAAGTGTGTGAGAAAAAAAAAACAGTTGATAGGCACAGCAGACCTCATATGCAGAGTTAATGCACATTTGGTAGTAAGTGGGACTACTGCTGAAGGTTCTTACGTTATTCTTGAGATAGTAATATTATTTGACTGCAGGTTGTAACAAGCACGTATTATAATCTCACAAAATGCACAGATGCACAAATAGGTATAAGTTAAAAAGTCAAAATAGAATAATGCAATAGCTTGATTAGTCCCTAAAAAGGCAAGAAAAGAGAAACTAACAAACCAAAACAGATGCATTCAAGAGAAAAAAAAATCAAGATGGTAGATGTAAACCAAATTATATCATTAATTACGCTAAATATAAATCATCTGAGAACTCCACACAAAAGGCACAGATTGTCAGATCATATAAAACAAAAGGATCAAATTATACACTATTTACCAAAAAAATATACTTTAAACATAAAAACATACTGAGCAAAAATAAAAGGGTGGAGAATTATATATCATGTAAATTTTAAACATAAGAAAGTTAATTTGCTCTGGTAATATCTGACAAGATGGACTTTAAAACAGAGTAAGCAGAGATAATGAGGGAAATTTCATAGTTGTAATTGGTCAATTTACCAACAAGGCATAACAATCTTGTCATAAAGTAGAGAACCTAAAACAGAGTTTCAAAATAAATGGATGAAGAATTGAGAGAACTAATGGAGAAGCAGCCAAAATTCATCATAGCCAGAGTTTCTCTTTTCTTTCTTTCTTTCTTTCTTTTTTTTTTTTTTTTTTTTTTGGTGCTACTAGGGTTGAACTTAGGGCCTTGTGCTTGTTAAGGGAGGTTCTCAACTACTTGAAGCATGACGCCGGCCCTTTTTGCCTTGGTTAATTTTGAATCAGGGTATTGCTTAATGCCCAGGCCAATCTGGAGATCAATCCTTCTATTTGTGCTTCCCCATGTATCTGGGATGTCAGGCATGAAGCACCATGTTCAACCATCGGTTGAAATATAGTATCATGAACGTTTTTTGCTTGGGCTGGACTCAAACCATACTACTCCTTATCTCTTCCTGCTGAGTTGCTGGGATTACAGGTTTGAACTACCATGCCTGGTTATTGATTGAGGTTTTTTTTTGTAAATCATCCATTTAATTTGTCTATGTATATTAATATAACACATAGACAAAAAGAAACCAAGACAGATAGATAGATTTCAAAATCATTATCAAATATTTTGACCTAATTGACATTTGTAGAAACACTGCAGTCAACAACTGAAGAGGGTCAATTAGGAACAAATTTAAAAAGAAATATGAAAGATCTATATTAAGAAATATTACTGAGGGGCATAAAAGCTTGAGTAAATGAAGAAGCACAAATTGGTCCTGTATAGAAAGACAAACTCATATGAATGTCACTTCTCCCTAAATCCTTAAACTCCACATAATCCCAATAAAAATTATAACAAGGATTGTTTTAAAGAATTACAAAAATGATTTTAATGTGTTTATGGTGAGTATGAAAAAATGAGTAATTTTTGATATCTTGTCAGATATCAAAATATATCATAAGGTTATAGTGATTAAATTATCAAGAATATCAGGTAAATCAGTGAAACAGGGACTATACCAAAGATTTAACAAATGTAAATATATGGACTTCAATTTAATAAATCTAAGACAATGAGAATCATTACTATTTCCACATATCCTTGCCAAACCTAATATTAGCCAACTAATTACATTAATCAGTCTGATGGAACAAAATTATTTCTTATTTTTGCTATAGTAACTTTTTTTCTGATTATTGGGGCAGCACATCCTTTTATGTAATAATTGTTAGACATTTACTGTTGCTTTCCTTTTTAATTGTTATATAGACAAAGCTATCAGTATTTGCTAAGATTGCAAAGATGTTTTTTATTTTCTTATGTTAGTTTTATAATTTTGTATTTCTAATTTAAGCTTTTAACATTCTTGAAATTTGATTTTGTATGTAGCATGAGTAGAGATTCACTCTTTAAAGAACTATGATTAAGCAATTTTTCTAACAATATCCATTAAAGCATCCATTCTTGTTTTTATTATTTGTGGTGCTACATTCATTATATTACATCTAATCCTGTACATTACTTGCATCTGCTTTTAACTATCATGTCCTGTTTAAGAACAGCAATGCATTATTTCTATTACTATACATTTTATTATATAAAAATTCTGGTGGGACATGTCCATCCCATCTTTTTCAAAATTGAAGTTACTATTCATTATTCATGGACACTTATTTTCATATAAATTTCAGAATAACCATTGGGTCATTTCTTCTGCCTTTTTAAAAACATACTTGTACATACAGGCTGAACATAGACACTTGAATAATAATAATTGATATGATTCTATGATTTTTTTCTCCCTTGATCTATCATAATGTTGAATTATATTGATAGTGTTTTTAAATACCAAACCATTTTTGCCCTTGTGCAGTGAACTTAGATGTTTGTTATATATTATATTTTAAATATATCATTGAATCTTACTGGCCAATCTTTTATTTGGGATTTTTGAGTTCATATTCATAAGTAGAATTCATCTATATTTTACTTTTCTGAATATTGAACTTACTGGAACCTCATTAATTTGATGGTGCAGTTTTTTCTCTTCTTATTTCTGAAATCTCTTGTATAAAGTAGGGATTATCTGTTCCTTAAAAAGTTGGCTGACTCACCTGTAAAACCCAATGTCTAGGTTCATATGTGGGAAGAATTATAATTGTCATTTAAATTTCTTTGACTTTTATTTATATATTTGTTTTACTATTTCTTTTCCAATTTTGGATTATTGAATATTCTGCAAAATTACAAATTTATTCCACACATTCAAATTTGTCCTGATAGTTGATCATAATGTATTTTTGTTACTTTAAACTCTATTTTAGCTATGGTTGTCATCTCCTTGTATATATTTTTTAACTTTCCCCTCCTCTTCTTTTTCTTTTTCTAGGTTATTAGTGTCTTTAAACAACTACTTGTAGGTTCACCCATATTTCTTTTTGTCCTATTTTTCTCTATTTCTTTAATTTCTACCCTTATGTTTATATTTCTTTCTTGTTTCTCTGGATTTACACTGGTGTTCTTTTTCTAACTTCTTGTGTTGGATGTTCAGCTGATTTTTTTTTTGGTGTTCTAAACTTTTTCCTTTTGAATACTATTTTAATTATGCCCATAAAATTTGACATATAGAGCTTTTATTATTTGGTTCTAAGAACTCTGTAATAACTCATAATTCCCTTTAAAACCTTGGATTTTTAATATTATTTTGTTTGTTTCAGCACAGATTTTTTAGAAAATGACTTTTTATTATGCCAGCTGGGAATTATTGGAAGGTGGCTTTTTTCTCTCCCATTAGCCTTATATTTTAGTAGCACTTAAATGGTGAGTCTTTATTCATGCAGGAATTTAAGTACCACTCTATAATAAAATGTACATTCTACAAAAAAATTTTTTAAATGTGCACTCTACTGCTCTAAATTTCTCTTTATGTATTTATTTATATAAGCAAACATCTACAAAATCCATTCCTCCATTACTCTTGTGTTGATTTGTGTCCACAGTTCTTTCTTTTCTTTCATTTTTTTTGTTTTTTTTACTGTGCATTGTTTATTTTTAGTTTGACAAGCTTTAACTTTTTTCATTGCAATTCTTTTTTTATTATATTATTGTACTGGGAGTACATTGTGACATTTCAAAAGCTATTAAAATATATCATATTTGAATTTACCCCTTCCTTCATTCTCCTTTTCCCCCTTTCCCTTTTCCTGGAATAGTTTCAGCATGTCTCATTTTTCCATTTTCATACATGAATACATAATATTTCCATTACATTTAGCCTCCTTCACCCTTTCTTTACTTAAAACTTGTATTTATTTATAGTACACAATGTGAGCAATATAATTTATATGTATATGTACTTATATAAAATTGTGATTTATTGATACAGATATCTGCTATGTAGCCCAGACTTCCCTCAAACTTATGATCTTCCTGCCTCAGTCTCCTTTGTACTGGGATTATGTGGTGTATATGATGTGAGGTTTTGATATATTCATGTATTGTGAAACATTTACCACAATCAAGCTTATATAGTGCATTCTTACATTTTTCTTACATCAGCCTGCAGAAAAAATAAAACATTCAGTTTTAGTTTCATTTAAATTTCAGATACAGTGAATAATATTTTAGCATAAATATTTCCAAGTAATATTTGCACATATTAATACTAAAAGTGTTATTGGTTATCACATACTCAAATTTAAGCAGACCTACTAATTTTTAGTTTATTTTGCTAAACATGGGAACTTGCCCAAATATTTCTTTAATTATTCAAATGCTGATCACTTATTCAGAGATGGCTTCAATCATGCAGGAAGCTGTCCAAATTTGATAATTTTGCATAAAATGTGCATGTGTAGAAGGCACTAAGTTCAATCACTACTTTGGATTTTTTGTTTTAAAAAAGTTGACCAGATCCTTTATGAGAGGATCTTTCATGGAATTCTAACAATATTAGTATCTGAATTTTCAGTCTTCTATAGAAATAGAGTGACAAATTAGTAGATGAGTTAGAAATTAGAAGAAAACATACACTCAAAAGAGCAATATTGAAACCTCTGTTTTTACCATTAACCAGTTAAATAGCCTTGTAAAAATAATGTAATTTTAAAAAACAATAATAAACACATACAATGAATGACCGTAGTACAGTCTGAGACTACTAACTGCTGAAGTGAAGGACACTGCTGTCTACAGATACCTTCAAATTCTTGTTCCTCTGTTTATGACTGTCACCACAAAGCTTGCTAAAAATACAAGATCTCAGTTCTACTAACTTATGAGCTACATTTTAGCAAGATTCTTAGATGTTTTGTACACACTGCTCTCAAGTTTGAGAAACACTGCTTCAGAGGATTGTTATCTCAGCACTCAAAAAAAGAACAGATGTTCAAAATGATTCAAAATTTCCTATAATTAATTCATCAAGTAAAAAAAATCAGCTAAACATAGGATTCTTTATTTCGCAGGGCAGAAAAAATTCTAAAATACATTGGAATTATTTCTACATATACAATGGAAATTTCTAAAAAGAATTCTGTGCTTTAAAAGAAAATCTGTCGTTAGCAACATTAACATTTGTGTATCTTTGTAATCCCTGGGAATCCTGCAAAAGCAAAGATGCCTGTGTGTATGTGATTTCCATTTCCATCAAAAGCCAGAGTAGTTCCATTGAAAAGGAACAACTTCACCCAGTGGCTGAACAGTCTATTCCCAGAGGACAAAGTACTCATTTACCCACTTCTAATTACATTGCTACAAATCACCAACTTAACTTTTTATTGATTTCACAGGAAAGTTATTTCTGGTTCCAAGCATGGCAACTTCATAGACTCTAAGTTCCATTAATAATTGAAATAGGAATATTTTCCATGCAGGATGGACATTTGCCCAGCTAGGGAGTGCTCTTGTTCCTTTCTTTGCTTATACCTTCTGGTCCCAAGAGGCCCTTTTCCAGCCATATTCCGTAACAGCATTTCTGATTTTCAGGTTTTGTCTTAAAAGGGGTTTCTCCAGGGTTCAGGATATAAGATGAAAATTTGTGTGTAAAAAGTTTAATGAGAACCCCCTTGGTATCAACATATGTGTGGGAGTGGAAAAACTTGGGTTGGACAGAGGAGGAACTGAAACAGGTGCATGCCGGTGTCAACATCTCATGAGAACCTGAGATAGTCCTTTAGAGTTGTCTCACCCTGCACCACTCATCCCTGCCAAAAGTTCACTGGGCATGGACTGCCCACAACTCCACCGCCCACAACACACACTGTTCCAATAAAGTGGTATGACCTTGCATAGAGAGGTCATTTTTGCTAAGAGTGCAATTTTCAGAAAAAGACTGTTGTCTGCTGAGTGCCACAGTCATGACAGAGGAGATATGAATGACATACCACAATATTCACTACAGAAATGGTTCCATCCCCTTATTATCCTCTTTCCAAGTCTAATAAACTTTTCTTACAGAGTCTCTGTAGACTTGATGTCAGTGTCTAAAAAACAATATCAGAAAATACTCTTAAAAGGAATTGAGCTGATCATCTGATTTGATCCAAGCTTCTTCCACTGACTTGTCAAATTATGCATTTAAATGACTACCCACCCCTGCACAGTAGAGGCCATAATAGTGATTCCTTCTTTACTCCACAAAATGACAAGTTGGTCTCATCCCTCTGAAAAATATAAGCAGCAAACTGTTTATGGCTTACTGGTACCATGAAAAACTAGTGCAAGAAATCATCTGGGATTTGACCAATAGCAAGAGGAGCAGGGGTTTTGACACAGGAAGGAAGTCAAACCAGACTTAAAAACCTCATCTCCATTTTGACTCACATCTTCAAGGCTGGGAACCAAGATATCTCAATGGAAGGAAGTTAGTTGCCTCATGCCTTCCCTTCAACTATTAGATCTGCACTTCAGTTAAGATCCCTTGGAACTTTGGGAGTTAATCTCTGCTTTGTCAAAAATTCTGAATTCTACACAGATAACAATATTATTAGGTTGAGCCATATGAAACTGCCAGCATTTGATAATTTTTCACCTATAGAAAAAGACACATGGTTGAACCAATAGTACAAGTATTCTTATTCTGATTTCTATTGACTTTAATTGGACCACAGATGGTTTTTAAATGTGTCTCTCAGCTCTTTAAAATAGTGTGAAGATTTTATGGCTATGTGGTTATGTGACTTCATTTTGGGTGGGGAGAGAAGTCTCAAAGGTCAACCAATTTTCTAGGGAATCTATAATTTCTTGTTCATCTCAAATTAAAATCTTTGGGTCAGTCAAAAGAATACTGACCTTACAGTGGGAAATCCAAGTTCTTTCCTCTCTAGCATTTTCTTAGGGAAAATTGCTTTAGCTCTTAGATTCTTTGTTTGACTTCAAATGAAAACCTATGCATCCTGAGGATAACTATAGTTCAAAATTCTCTAGTAGGAGTAAAAACCCACTATGCTTGGTGAAGGATCCAGTAAAGCATGTAATCACCCTGTGCAAGCAGAAGGTAGTGTCTGCCTATTTTCTCCTGGCCCAAGGCCTTCCTTTTCCCTCTGGAATCAGGAAGTGCCATAGATGAGTGAAAATGGAAAGGCACAGAAAAACAAAAACCCAGGAACTAACCAAAAGCATTTTAAAACCTCAGAGAAGATTCTTTTCAAGTTTGTGGTATAGTTTCAGAGTCTGCTATGCAGTGACCACCACAAAGGGCGACCTGGAAGTTGAAATGCTTGGTTTGGGTGTATATTGAGTATTTTGGTGCCCACAAGGCAGACTGGAGAGGGATTTTTTAAGCCCAAACAGTTCTGCACTAGAGAGAGATTCTTTCAATCATACCCTTCACCAGTGTCCAACAGTTAGGTTGGGTAGTTAATGTTTGTTCAGTCTTTGAATGCAAAAACAGCTTAGTGGGGCTGGCTTTTCCCAACTGTCAGTGTCTATCTATCTATGTATCTATCCATCTGTCTATCTATCTATCTGTCTACCTACCTACCTACCTACTTATCTATCATCTCTACTATCTCTATCATCAGTATCTATCTATATCTGACTATATCTGTCATCTGTCTATTTAACTATGTCTCTATCATTTATCTTTGCCTAACTTTATCAGTTATCTATCTCTATCTTATATGTATGTATATATGTATTTATCTATCTATCTATATCTATCTCTTTATATGATCTATCTGCTCTTTTTTCTCTTTGTTCCTAAGGACTTTGTGATGGATTCTCTAGGTTATTTTCACTGACAATTCCTCTATCTTGAAATCATTCCTTAGACTTCGGGATTACTGTCTTTTTTGAAAGATCTTGTCTCCTTCCTGATATCTAGCTGTAGTTTTTCTTCCTTGTAAGACACATGCCCAAATTAGTTTTATAATGCCCATGAATGAAATCTCCTTGGTAAAACAAATAATTCTTTTGATTTCCAAGCAGTTTGGATTTTTCTCATGGAGCATGCCCAGTGTACAGCCTAGGTCTGAGTAGTCCCTGGGATACTTCAGGTGAACTTTGTCTTGAAGGGGACAGCTGTTCACAATTACACCTGATATGATCAAAAGAGTGTCACATTTGCAGGGACAAAGGTCAATATTAGTACTCCTAGTCCCAAATTTTCTGTTCCAGTTGCTCCTTATCTTTCATATCTAAGAATATAAATTGTTTCACATAAAGTAAAAATAGTCTCTGATATTATGTATATTAAAATGACAGTGACTTCACAATTTCATACATCTGTGAATAAGGAATGAACTTCTAATTTTTAAAGAAGTTTCTATGTCTTCACATACAGCAAAAGTAAATTTTTAATAAACACATTAAACTGAATTTTCTAAAAAGTCTATAATAAGAATTATATATAAAATCTGTTTCTACGGATTCCATTTAAAAGTTGAAATGCATAATATACCAAGAACCTAAAGTATTGGCTGTTTCTATAGAACCTGAACCTAGAGTACCAATATACATTTCCACAAGAGTTAATTAAAAAAACTCACATATATTTCTAGACTACAAATTTCAGAAAAACATTTTTCTTTATATACAAAAACATAAAAGTATATGGTTAGCTTTAAATTTTTATTCCTTCACTTTTGTTCCTATAGTGTGAGGTGAATAAAAGGTATTTCTGTGAGAAATAAGAATTAATGAACATTGAGTCCTTCCTATAAAATAATCCCTGTCCTGTGCATTTTTACATGACTCTATCTACTCCTCACAGTGCCATGTGAAATTGGTAGTACCTCTACTTCTCAGGTGTGAAAAGGAGGAACCACTGATTCAGAAAGGAGAAGTGAATTGCTGGGTTTTTATCTAGCTAGGAAAGATTGATTTAAGAGTCAAACCCAGGGCTTCTGCCTGCCCAATTCTCTCTCAATGGTTTTACTGGGTTCCTCTCACTACTGCTTGGATTGATAATACATATATGTGCAGATTCAGGCTTATGTCTGCTTTTGAGGTATCGATAGCAGTGTGAGAAAATTTATATTTCCTATGATCCCAGTGGCCACTATTGTACATATTTGGAATTCAAGTAAGAATGAAACTTGGCTTCCTTTCACTTATCACACAGGACTTAGTTGATGCAGTAATTCTACATTTATTTTATTTCTGATAGCTGAACATTACTCTTAATTTCTTTCCTGGTTTTGCTTGGGTGTTATAATCGTAGAAACTGGACCTAGAGAAAATGTCCAAGACTTAGCCTCTCCTAACTTGATCAAACCCTTGTTCTCTTTGCTTTGTGTAGCCCAAAATTCCTCTGCCTGTGTGTCCTTTGTAAGTCTCACCTGTGGTTTTCCTACTTAAGCTGTGGCCTGTAAATCTTCTCCCCACAAATCATGGCACAGAGACTCTGCCATCAAGAACAGGCTTCAAGTTTCAAAGTGATTTGGAATTCAAAGAGCCCAAGAACAGAGACATATTGCTAGGAGATGCAAAATGAGTTGGAAGCTTTAGACATGGGCCTTCAGGAAGAGAAGACCACACTGGGAGACTTACCTCTACTAACTAGTTTTGGGTGGATGGTATCTATTTTGGTAGAAAGAATGACCTCTCTTGTTCCTAGTAAAACCACCCCACTCTTCAGGTCTAAGGCCTGTTGAGGTAAAGCCACTTGTTTGGACTCTGTTCTTGCTCAGGAAATGATCCAGAACTTTCTTCCAGTGTTCAGGTCTCTTTTTGTGGTATATGGAAAAGAAGAGGTTATGGGATTTCCCAGGGGGCTTTGATGTCATTTACTTCTGGGGTCAACAGCTTTGAGCTAGGCTGTTGGTTTCCTCAGAATGCATTTCATGGCCAGCCTTCATCCAGCCAGGAAGAGAGGATTTTGTACTGGAAGCCATAACCTATGGGTCTGGATGTTTCTTAAGTTATGAAGGAATATTTATTACTTCAAAGAGGAGAAATGGAAAGGTGGGGTGAAGACACTGTAAAAAAGCGAGTGTGGCTGGTCTTTTCCTCAAAGAAGGGAGAGCTGTGTTGCCTTCACCACAGAAATCATAAAATCACCCTAATTAAGCCAGCAGTGCAAATGGACACTATGAACATGTTGCCAGGACTCAGGAAACACCAGTCTGTGGACAAGAAAGAATGCTTGTTAAAGTGGAAAACATGTTTTACTCTCCTGCAGACCACTTGAGAGGCAGTCCCCACCATCAGATGCCGGCCCTGCTTTTACATGGAGAACAAATTTCCAGGGGCTGCATCACCCTTAGAACTTGACAAAAAGCCAGAGACATGCACACAGAGCTTTGTGAGGTCTAGTTTCTAAGAATATAACACCCATGTAGCACCAGGAAAAGTTGGGGGTTATTCTCAACAAAAATTAATAGTAACCTTCAGCTATAGGGAATAAAACAAAGTAGAACTACTTCATCAAGTAAGTCCAATGTAGAAAATAAGTCTGGACTCTTAGCAGTAGCTAATAGAAAGCTATATTTTATTCTTGAATCTCTAAGATTTTGGTTCTTTTAAAGGATTCCAAAGGAAAAAAGTTTTCATGTTTTATTTTCAAAGCCTATTTTAGTATTCATCAGACTAACCATCTAGAAATACTTTTTATAAAAAAACTGAGTTTTTCTTTGCCTCAGTGTTGACTTATTCTCCAGCTGGGAGAAAGGTATATAAGCTTGGAACACCAGGAAAATTGCATAAGAATAAGCAGCTTGTCTGGTTTTAATCTCAGAAGCAACAGGTTCCCCAATAATCAGTCTCCTATGCCATAGTTCATATGCTACATGAGAGATTCTGAGAAAAAATGGGGACAGTAAGACAGGGAGATGGGGAAGGATAACTAAGTATGGCAGTTCAGAACTTGAGACAGTTCACAATTGGCTTGTTAACTATGCTGGCTTGTCTACTTCTATCACTTTAGTGAAAAGTAGATATTAACTAGCTATGTGGTGGCGTATTGTCTCCAGCGATGTTCTCTTTGCGTGATCATTTTAAGAAGTTTAAAGAAAGATAGGTCCAACTAAAATAAACAGTTGTGGTGAACAGTCTCAGAAAAAGACAGGATTCTCAGTAGCTGAGAATTATCTTCTTTCCGTCTCATCTCAACATCTGGTGCTGTGTTGGGTACTTTTCTGTGCCTACTTCATGTTTTTCTAATAGTAAAGGAAAAGGAAGCTCTCATTTTATAAATAGAGAGCTATCTGAGAAGGATAGAAAGAGAATGGCACATACCTTGATTGCCTGTGGAAATAATGGCTCATACATGCATGTGCTTATGCCTAGGTATGTTTCAATAAGCCAGGAGTTGTTACAGCAGTTTTCATTTTCTTGGCATCTGATGGCTTGGCCCAGGAGGAGCATCAGCGGTCAACAGTGACCCTCTATCTGTCTGATGTCAGAGGAAGCAACCACTCTCTTGGTGAGTCTGAGAACTATTCCTTTAGAGCCATATAGGACAATCCACTTACACAAGAAACGGTGTGATGTATATTTCTGGTATTGTTTGGGATCTTGCCTTCATCACACAGAGGATAAAACGAATACTAGGTATGGAAACTTGGTGCTAGATGAATGACTTAAAATATTACTCATCTCCTTTTTTTTCTTCAGGAACCTATGAACTATCATGCCAACATAATCCACTGGTTATCAATGTGACCCATCATGAAAATGTCCTCTCTCACCATATCACCTCTGTGCTGCTGAATTTCTCATCCCCATTAGTGGGCATCTCAGCGGTGGCTCTAAGGACATCCTCCCACATCAGTCCTTCAGCTCCTAAAAACTGTGTTTCAGAACAAAATCGTCAGGGACAGAGGTACAAAGTCTCCTCTCTTCTTTTCTTGTAGCTGTGATATATTGCTACCATTGAAGTACATGGTACTGTGAATACAGTGGTTACTTAATCATTAACTGAAAAGTGGATTTAGGAGCTACTAAAAAGTCTTAGGAAGCAAGCAAAGAATAACTTGTAGAAGAGCACACTTGAATTTTACATTTTTCTCTTCTTTCTTTAGCTGTGCATATTTTTATGTAAATATTTAACATCTTTACAAGGTCTTAACATCTTTTTTACATATAAAACCACTGACTTCAAATCAACATTGTTATATAAACTGCCAAAAATTCTCTGCCAAAAACTCAATGTTCTCTAAACAATGTATATTTTTTCACTTGTTCCTCCACCTGGATAGTGTACACAGCAAGTTTAGCAATTACTTGCTAGGGCGTGTCACATAATCATTTAGGCTTACATGTGGAAATAGGGACTATATTAGCTACATGTGTCTTTCTATGAATATCTGTGATTGTCATTGTCTAGACAGATGAGGGTCACTGGATTCTCAGCAGTACCTAGATGAGGGACTGTACTTCACAGTGGTGGTGTGTTCAAGATTGGACATAGGGAGCACTTCAAACTCAGCAATTTGTGCTGCAGTTGGGATAGCATCATTCTCTCAATGGTTTAATCAAGTGAATGAAACCAAAGTGATAGGTTCATTCTCTCAGAAAGGAAGGTGAAAGCACCTGTTTGTTAGCAGGTAATTAGGAACCTAATCACAAAAGCTGACATTGTAAGTATGCTCCAACACCAAGGATGAAGTCTAGTACCTCCATGCTCATCCAAGGTATACCAGAAACCCAGCTCTGAGAGGGATGGGGAGCAGCTAGTACTGGCAGAGTACACTAGTTATTTATCTCCATGTACAAATTATAACATATTTAGTGACTTAGCACAATGAACTTTACTTCACAGTTTCTGTGGATTAAGCATCTAGATGCAGTTCAGTTGGGTGCCTCAGACTTAGGGTCTCATATGAAGTTGTCGTCAAACCGTTGGCCAAGGCTGTAATTATCTCAAGGCTATAATTACCTCTAGGCTAAAGAGGAGCTGGAGAATTGACTCCCATGCTTACAGTGTGGCTATTGGTGGGTCAGAAAATCCATACCCATGCTCACTGACACAGGTGTTGGCAGTAGGCATGCTCACGTAAGTGTGACTCAGTTCCCTGATGTGTGGACCTCTCCATAAACTCTTTGAGTGTCTTAGATTCAGCAGCTAATGATCTAAGAGAAAAAAATGAGCCAGAAAGGGTGACTACATGATAGACTCCCCAAAACAGAAGTCACGGTATTCTTATAACATGATGTTGGGAATGATAACCCATTGTTTCTGGAATAATCTATTCATTAGAAATAAGTCAGTAAATCCAGACCATACTCAAGGGGAGCAGTTTGCATAAGAACACAAGTCACTGAAGATCATCTTCCAGGCTATCCATCACATGCAGAATCATAGTTTAGGTTAATTGAGCATTAACTAGGTGATTGCTAGAAAGAGAGGAACAGTAAGGGACAGAGTCTGGACACTAGTTCATCTATAGCTTTCGGTTCTTAGCAAGCAAACACCTTCAACATTAGTATGAGAATGAAGACTATCAAATACTATTGCTGATGAGAATTATTACCTCTTCCTTACGTATTTTTTAAGTTAATTTCTCTACTGGCTCTATATCTGGACTTAAGCCATACATAATTTCTTTCAGGTCCCTGAACATGTGTTCTTGATGAACTTTGTACATAATGTTCCTACTTTTTTTGAATGCTGTCCAGTCCTTCTTCACTTCAACTCATATTCCTCCATCAGGATTTGCCTTCTGTGAAGTTTTGACAAACTCCCTCCATATTTCCAAAGGACATAGACATAATCCAAACTGTATAAAAGTGACTACCATATTGAGTGGTTACTGTTTATTCACTTGTTGGGTTTTTTTCCCATTAAACTCTGAGCTCCCTATGTGATGGGAGTTCTGCTCAGTATCTCTTAGTGACTAGCAGAGGGATTGTCACATAGTAGGTACCAGAAACTCTGTGTTGGGTGGCAGATTCTGACTTTATATTTAAATGCTCTGTGGAGCAGAACTGAGCAAACAAACCAACAAATTTGAAGTCACAGCTTCTCTAGATGTGAGGGGCAAGAATTCCCCTCACCATCATATCATAGCTGTGAAATTTTAACAATGAACTTGATTAGTTGTGATCACTACTTCTAGTTCTTCACTTATTTTCATATGGCACTGTGGGAAAAACAAGTTTTATATGCGTGCATGCAAACCAGTGGAAATAGGATATGATTCTCTAGTTTATACAGAGTGGATCTGGAATGCATAAGCATTTCCAAACCACATGTGACTGACAGGAGCCATGCAAATTTGCTTTTCCTTTAGCCAGCGGATTGGTACAATATAGTAAATTTTTACACACAGGAAACTTAATAGATCTCATATATTTTCATCATAAATACATTTTAAATCTTAATCCTTATGTAAATAAAAAAATAGAGGTGTTTTTGCAGTCTTGTATCGAAAGCTGTTGTATATGTAGATACACCATAGTACGAAACCCTGGGCATGGGAGAGAGATTTCTGGCTACCTTCCTCTTACCCCTTATGACCTAAATTCCATTAATACTTCAATGGGCAGGGGAGAGCTGACAGATGCCTGGCAATAGATGTGTTATCCATTTTATTTTTAACTATTAATAACCATTGGCAAATTCCTCCTACAATGCCAACCTGATTGGTCCATAGAATCTCAGATGAAAACCAATAAACCCATATCTGGTTCTCCTGTGATATTCATGCTCCTTTGCCTTGGACAAAGTAATTTCTCCCTGTTTCCCACTGAAATACCAACAATACAGAAAAATATGAATTCCTATCAAAACTAAAACCCATGTCTGGCCCTGACACTCTGTGAGGATTTCCTTCTGATTGCAAAAAACTGTTGGAGTTAAATTAAGAAACATCATTGTAAGCCGAAACATATACTGTTGCATTCTCTTAAAAAAATCAACTACGGAATGGAGTCACGCTTAAAGAAGAGGGAAGCAGTCATTATTTCTTCATACTCTGGCCCCTTTGAATTTTCTTTTAGGTGAACAATGATATCTTTATTGTTTGGGTCACAGCCAAGTCCAGGGAGAGGAAGATCAAGATTTCAGAGTTGAATCATTTTCAGTCTGACATGTCTATCATGCATCCAATTCATATATCTGCTAGAGAGTTGCCTATGTGATTCTGGATTGAAATAGAATCTAGGGTGGATGCAATTAAGAAATAGGGCCTTGGAAATAGTTCAGATCATGTGGAGGCTTGGAAGGAATGAAAGAAAGTAGGTAGGAAGAAAGGAAGGAAGGAAGGAAGAATTTGATGTGTCTCTTAGTCTTGTTTTCCATTCTGTTATAATGGCTGCCCAGTTCATGACTCTTTGGACTTTGTCTATTGATCATGTATGTCTTAGTCTAGAAACTCAAGTACAGTTTTCTTGGCTTTGACCACCAGCGCTCAACAGGAGCCCAGATCATTCTTATTCTCCCACTGTTTTGAGCTTATCCACTTTTATGCGCAACCTGCCACACCATCAGCCTCAAGCAGACTTCAACTTTCCTAGTATTGTGTTGATGACCTTGGGAAGCAAAACCATCTTTTTGTTGTTGTTAGTATAATGGGATTCAAAGCGTGTCTGAGAAAGAATCCAGGCACGTATGTCCTCTTTTCCAGGACATGGACTGATGACAGTGGTTGAAACTTCTGAATGCTTATCTCTTTACAGCATTTTTTCTCTAACTGCTCTATAAAAGGTGAAAATGTGGTGTAAACCTTTCAAGCAGAATGATTTTCCTTGTATTTCAAACAGTTTTTGCTTTTTTAATTCGATGTGACATAATTAGGTATTTAACTTTTTGTGACTGGTTGGTTTTTATTAGGATCATACCTCTTGCCAAATCTTTTGCCTCTTTAAATGCTTTGGCTTTGAATTCTACTTTGTCTGGAATTACAATTTCCACCCTTGACTTTGCTTTGTTTGTATTTGTTCGATAAATATTTGCTGCTTTCATTTTCAACCTTTCTTTATCTTCACTGCCAAGGAGCCCAGGGCACATTGCTTCACTGCACTGTTTACAGAGACAATAGTACTATGTAAAACTATTCCAAGATTTTATTCTGAAAACTTACCTCATGAACCTTAAGCCTCTAACGTCTTTTAGGATTTTGTAGGATTTTTGTTTTCCTTTGGGACTTTTTTTTAATTACTGGGGTTTGAACTTAGGGTCTTACACTTGCTAGGCAGGCACTCTTATCACTTGAATCACTCTGTCAGTCCAGGGTATTTATCTCCCAAGATGTAATAGCTTTTGTCTATGATTCCATGCTCCCACTCACCCTCACCCTACTTCACCAGAACCCTTATACTTCCTGACCTAGAAGTAAAAGTCTTCAAATGAGTAAAAATAAGGTTATACAGTGGGAATAATGGACAGAGAACAGATCTCTAACAAATAGAACACAGAGCTTAGTTTTCTGGTCTTTATAGGGGTCAGTGAATGAAGAAAGAATGACTTGTTTACCGTTTTCAGTAAGGCGGAGGGAATTGCTTGTTTCTTTCTTTTAGTAAGGCTCCATTCTCTTTTTTTAATTAGAAAACAAAAAGAATGCTTTGGATTACAATGATGATTCTGAATTTAGCTCCATATATTTTGTAATCAGGAGTAAATCTGCAGAGATTCTAGCTGCTGTTTTTTTTTCTGATATTGTTAAGTGCTTCATAACTTTCTGTATTGTTAATATTTGCACAGGAAACAGAATGAAACTGCTTTATAATATTATTATAAGAGTAACTGAAAGCAATACATGTGGAGTTTGTAGTGCATTCTAGCACTAGGTTGAAGCAGCACCCATGACAGTTGATACCCCCTTACCTATCTTATATATTTGATCTATATATTTAGAAGGTGTTCCAGTTATCAAAGAATTTATCCTTTGTCACTTAGACTCCCAAAACATTTGTTTCAGTTGGCTTTTCATCACAATCTACCAAAGGTGATAGCTTGTTCAATTGTGATACCACTGCATGCCATAAATTACTAGCATCCCATTGACAAGGAGCTCAGTATTGCACTCAAAGCCAAATGTATAACCAAACTGATTCCCAGATCCCATCTTTGTGAATCTGTGTCCTTGTACCATTCCCAATAGCATTCGGTATTAGTTTGGGTCCAGTTAGGATGCAGTAATTAGAATGGTGAAAGTTTACTATACTCAACTAGCAATAGGGATTAACTCCATTAATTAACTCCTAATGGAGTTAATCTGAAGAATAGGGGGATGGTGGATAAAGGGAGCAATCATTACTTTTATAACTAATGGAAGAATATCCAAAGAAGTTACAAATGTGGAAAAGGCTCCCCACCCCAAACTGAGATTCAGTTTTCACTTGAGAGGGTGGGGCTGAGGCACTCTGGATGCAGATCAGTTTGCTGGGATTCCCCAAGATGGAGCTGGCAATCAGGAGACCATCCACAGGGCTCCTGATAGCAGTTCATTACAAAGCTGCATCCTGGGGAACTATTGGGACTTGCTGAAAAGCTGACACTGAGGTGATACTGGATCGTTCAGGGAGGCCACTTCTTGGGTACCAATGAACCTTCACAAAGCATCAAGGATCTACTAAAACTTGTGGGGCAGCCAGCTGTTGTGCAGAATGTCTTTGGAGCTCACTTGGTGGTAAACACCAATGGCTCTCTTACATGTTGCTGCACAGCAAGTGCTATGGAAGCAAGGAGAGGAAAGCATATAGGAGGGAAGAGATAAGCCACTTCATCTGCACTGTCTCTGCAATCCCACCTACTGAAAAAGGATGACATTGTGCTAGCTGGCAAAAGAGAAATGTTTACATGGTCTAGTTCTAGAATCATAATATAGGGCATGGACTTGGAACTGGGCAGCAATAAGTTGATAACTGGCAAAGAAGACTTTGTCAAATGATCAAGAAGAAATCCCTTTACTCTCTGCCATTTATTCAAGATAGAATTTTCTTTGAGTTCCAGGCTTTAATATTAAGGCTATTTTTCAGTATAACATCTAAACAGATTGAGCTAACTAGAAAGGCATATTTTTTCTTTTAATGTTTTGAGCTTATTTTAAGTCCAAGGCAAACATGAAGTATAAATACCTCATTAGCTTATGTAGTACAAATACACATTCTGATTGAGATGGAAAACAAGTAATAAATTCTCATAAATACAAGATTATAGTGGGTACTGAAGTTTGCCTTGAACTATAGCTTATGAAAACCAAGTACTATAATATAAAATTGAATAGGATATAAATCTTTCATAATGAATATCCATGTGGGAACCTGAGTTCTTTCTTCTATATCTTGCTTACCCCTCATATATACATTCATGCTTCAATCCTTTTTATCATTGAGGATAATTGAAAATTGATTTTTGTACAATTTAGGTTGAATACAATGAGTGTATTTATGAGTGTTCATGTTGTATATAGATTGCTGTATTTTAGTTCAAGTAAAAGAAAGTCATCTTTATTTCATTTCAAGTAACTTTCTGAAAAGTTCAGTGTAAGTAGATCTATAAAACTAATTATTCTAACATAGTATGTTTATGTGTGCTTGTTGGTGTCTATAAAATATAAAAATATTTAAGTGCCACAGAAGTTCCAGAAATCCTTTTTCCATTGAGAAATCTCAAACTTGCAATATGCTGAAACTTACAGCATTCATCTTATTTTAGATGAGCAAAACTAAGCCTACAACCAATGTAATTCATTTTTGATCAGGAAAGCTTCTATTGTAAAAATGGCAAACTACATCAAAAATATACTCATGTTCACCAGTTTTCAAGAAATGCTTTCATTCTCCCTCAAACTACCTTTGGATTGGTGAATAATAGTAACTGGCTCTAGAATAATCAAAGAGTACTTATATTCTTGATACATTGATGGAACTAGCTGGGCATATTGTTTTGAGGAAATGGTGAAATGTAGATAATGGTCATGTAATGCAGGTGAGTTGAAAATTTTTAATGGAGCAGGTTATAAATGATGGAATTTTAAACACTTTGGACTTTTGGGGAAGTTTATGAAATGTATAATACAGATCAGGACAATTTAATTGGCAAAATCCAAGGAATTTTGGACCACTGGGAGAAATATTGACCCAGGTCTAGAAGGGTCCTAACCCAGACAAAAAGAATCTTCTACAACAAAAATACTCTGCTCCCTCTGATATAAGAAGGGTAGGTAATCCAGGAAGATAACTTATAATTTTGAAAGCTGGCTTTATGTGTATGTTGTTTTCTACTGCTGTGTAATGATATTACTACAAAGTTAGCATCTTACACCAACGCATTTATAATCTCACAGTTTTTTAGAGCCAGACATCTAGGCAAGGCTTAGCTGGGTTCTTTGTGAGGCTATGATGAAGTGTCAGCCAGGAATAGATCTTCATTCAAAGACTTGACTGGAGAAGGTGTCTTGCAAGTTTACATGGGTATTGGCATTTGGTTCTAAAACACTGTCAAATTGAGCACCTCCATTTTCTGCTGGATGCTGCCACCACTTCTTTGCCACATATCCTGCTCCACTGATCAGTTTACATGTGGCATCTTGTTTCTGCTTCTAGAGAGAAGACATTATAATTTTTCATGACATAATCACAGAAGCAACATTATCTTTTTTGTGGTACTGGGGTTTGAAATTAGGGCCTATACCTTGAACCACTCCATCAGCCCTTTTTTTTGTGATGGGTTTTTTTTTTTTGAGATAGGGTCTCACAAACCATTTGCCCAGGCTGGTTTGGGACTGCAATCCTCCCAATCTCTGCTGGGCATGAGCCATCAGCACCAGCAGTGCCAATTGGTTAAAAAGAAGTCACTAGTACAAACTACACTGAAGTTGAGGGGCTTAAACAAGGGAATGTATTCCAGAAGGCAGGGATCACACCCACCATGATATGTTAGCTTAGGCTAGGTGAATGTGTACATAGATCTTGGAGTTATAAATATCTATGTGTGTGTGTCTCATATCCTGATAGAGATATATACTATAGACACAGAGTTTCAACTTACTGGACAACTCGCTGTAAGGGACATATTAGAATTAGCACACAGGAAGAAGCCTGAAGGAAGAGTAGTGATTCTAAGAGCAAGGTGTTCTGGTAGAAATTCCTCAGTAGTTGGTAGATAGATTATCTAAGCAGCTCTCTACTACAGAATGACCTTTCGACTCTTGTCCAGATATAACAATTCATCTTATGAATGCTCCCTTTCCAGAGTTTATTTATAAACTGATTTCCCCTTATTCCTTAGCTTGCTCCAAAGCCACCTTATCCTTGGCCCAATTGAGACTTTTATTATATCCGTCAAAGTGAAATTTAATCAGTAATATCTGTTTTCTTAGAAAATAATAAAGTTATATCAAAAATCCAAAAATAGAAAATTTTTGGTTAAGTTATCTGTATTTTGATTCTTTTCATAATGATGGATGAAAATGTTTCATGAGGTCCCATTTATCTATGCTATCTCTTAGTTGCTGTGCATCATTCTGAGTGAGGTTAGCCTGGCCCAAAAGACCAAAAATCGTATGTTCTCCCTCATATGTGGACATTAGATCAAGGGCAAACACAACAAGGGGATTGGACTATGAGCACATGATAAAAGCGAGAGCACACAAGGGAGGGGTGAGGATAGGTAAGACACCTAAAAAACTAGCCAGCATTTGTTGCCCTTAACGCAGAGAAACTAAAGCAGATACCTTAAAGCAACTGAGGCCAATAGGAAAAGGGGAACAGGTACTAGAGAAAAGGTTAGATCAAAAAGAATTAACCTAGAAGGTAACACCCACGCACAGGAAATCAATGTGAGTCAATACCCTGTATAGCTATCCTTATCTCAACCAGCAAAAACCCTTGTTCCTTCCTATTATTGCTTATACTCTCTCTACAACAAAATTAGAAATAAGGGCAAAATAGTTTCTGCTGGGTATTGACGGGGGGGTGGGGGTGGGGAGGGGTGGAGTGGGTGGTAAGGGAGGGGGTGGGGGCAGGGGGGAGAAATGAACCAAGCCTTGTATGCACATATGAATAATAAAAGAAAAATGAAAAAAAAAAAGAAAATGTTTCATATTCATGCAAAACAATCTTTTGGAAAAAGGTTGATATAATGTGCATTGAACTAGAAAACTAATTTTTTTAATGATTTAACTTTTTAAACTGTAGTGGATTTTAAAAGAGAACTATTGCTACTATTAAAGGTTGTATTCTTTTAGAATGATTTTAGGGTCACAACAAAATTGAAAGTAGTGTATCAATTTCCCATATGCTTCCTGCCTCCATATATGCATGCTTTCCCCTTTATCAATATCCACTATCAGAAGGGTACATACATTACAAACAATGAACTTAAATTGACACATCATAGTCATCCAAAAGCTATAGCTAATATTAGTATTCACTCTTGTGGTCACACATTACATGTGTTTGGACAAATGTATAGTGACATGTATCTACCATCATAGTATCACACAGAACATTTTCACTGCTCTACACATCCTCTGGGCTCTGCCTATCTCTACTGCCAGTACTCTTACCGTCCCTCTTACCACCACAATCTCCTGGAAATAGCTGATCATTTTACCATCTCCATAATTTTGCCTTTCCCAGAATGTCATATAATTGGAATTATGCAGTCTGCGTCCTTTTCAGATCAGCTTCTTTCACTTAGAAATACATTTAAGGCTCTTCCATGTCTTGATAGGTCATTTTATTCTATTGCTGAATAATATTTCATTGTTTGGGTATAAGTCTACAATTTTTCTATTCATATCCTGAGGGATTTCTTGGTTGGTTGCTTCTAAGGTTTGACAATTATGAATAAATCTGCTTTAAACACTTACGTATAAGTTTTTACATGAACATGTTTTTAATTCCTTTAGATAAATACCAAAGGGTGCAGTTTCTGGATCATATAGTGAAAAATACTTAGGTTTGTAAGTAAAAGCAAAAGTAAATGTCTTTAAATAACCATTGTAACCCCTAGATTTTCTCTCTCTTCTTTTCTTCTCTCATTTTTGTTCTTTTTATCATAAATTTGTGTTTTTCCTATTAAAGAAAATTAAGCTTGAACATTCGAGCCAAGGAAAAATAATGAACATGCATATTGTGCTCTTGTATGGCTTTATATTCAAGAGAGCAATTTTTAAATTGAGAATTTACCTTCTGCATTAAAAACATTTACTATTAGGCTGTTATTGTATACATTAATTGGAGTTGGAATTAAATATCTAAATCTTGTATATTTACCATAAAACATTCATGTACAAGCAATTAATATTCCTGCCATTCATGCTTGTATAAAAAAGATAATCTAGCTCTTTTTCTTTTAAAAAGGAGTAACCAATGAGTAGGGTTTATTTGGTCTGTTTAGAATACCTCAGGATCCACAAATTGAGACCTACTATTTAGGTACATACACACTACTTTAGTCACCTTCATTGTCTCCATGTCTTCATTGTCTAATTGTCTCTGGTCTTTAGATTACTGTTTCCTGAAGTAAGATCTGCAAAATAAATAATCCAGGGAAAAAATTATCAACCAGCTACCACCAAATAACTCAATTTTATATTTGCAATTTATGAACTTAGTTTAACATACAAGGCTCACTTCCCCCAGTTGCCTGGCCTATTCAGATCCTCTATTAATGGTACTTAACGTACTTGCTATACAAAAGATGCCTTTAGTCTAGAAAGCTATTTTTCAAAAGGTGGCTCTGCTGACTGAGGTGAAATAAGTCAAATACAGATGATTTATGTATTACCTTCCATTGTTCTTGGAGTATTCATTACAGACGTTGGATTTGCGTTAGGAGTAAAAAGGAAAGCAATTTTTCCATAGACGGTTAATACTATGATTTTAGTATTCTCTAACAAAATTTTGGAGGAAGTGGTGGGTTTTCCTTTTAGGAGAAATAGGAGCTCAGGTATGAAAATATTTCTTCTTGGCTGTGTTCTACATTACCAGTAGAACTAGGTCTAGGTTAAAGGGCTTCTGAGCCTAGTCCAGGGATGAAGAGCTAAAATATGGCTCAGTACCCTGGCATTCCATCCCTGCCACATTCAGTTTTTGAGACTGTCTTGGTCATAGGATTATTCCATCTCTATTATCTGTCATTCTTCTTCATGTTTCATTATTTCCTAGAACCCCCTTTGTTGCTACTTTACTAATTGCTGTTGTGCTTCAATAATTTGAAGCTCAGATTTGCAATGACAACCCTTTCCCTTCTGCCCGTGCTGATACTAGCTCCTAATGCCTTGCTAGGACTCTCTTTCCTCTGCTCATCTCATGTAGAATCTTCAAATTACCTCTCTTTTGATGGCCTCCTGGGATGAAGGGCTCCTTCCTTTCTTTTGCTTAAGGACTATAGGTTAAATCATTTGCTTTTACTTTGGCTCTTCATCTTTTACTTTTAGCAGAGGCTCCCTTTTAATGCCAGGATTATGGGAAACACTCTCCCTTGCTTCTGGGAAAGGCACTATAGAAATGAAATATGTATTACATTTCTACTCATTTGATTATCTTCTTCCCTAAAGGAGTTTAGCAAATTAACATTGAGTGTGTTTTTGTCTCAGCACAGTTTCTTTTGGGTAAGGAAAGAATTATAGCTGTTCAATTATTCCCTAAGTTTCTTGCTGGACTTTCTTTTCCCAGAATGATTTTCTCCATAAAATAAAAGGGAAGGAGGAGAACTCACTAGAGAGGATTGTGATTCCCCTAGCCAACGACAAATGTCCTGGTAGAGAGCAGGTCTGAACTGTGAGACATTGTTAGCTATGTGGGCCTTTTTAACTGTCTTTTCTCATGGGGCTATAGAGGAAAAATTAAAAGGCCATGGGCATTGTCTCATTGGGAGCTTATTGAAATGTGGCTAGAACTATTCTAGAATAGACCTTATTAAAATTGAAACATTACCATATCTGAGATTGTTCTTAGTGGGACATACTCTGGGAACAAGTAGGGTGGCAGCTTTCAGTCACAAGCTAGGAACAGATACAACCAGCATAGAGAGACCTAATGCTGGAGTCTAACTACAAGCAATGTACTGATTTCAAAGCAACGTATTAAAAACAATAACTCTCTAGCAACTCATCACAATGTCTTAAATTCCACCCATAGGAACTATTCTTGTGAAGTCTTGATCATCTTGAAAAATCTCTTTAAAATAATAAATAACTATATACTAGAAGTAAACATGTTTTATATATTTATCAACTATTTATTCCAGATATATACTGTTATGGACCTTTATAATTCACAAAAACAGACCTGGGCCATACTGAAATGGAACCTGGTGCAGGTATCTGGAAGTTTTAGAGGGAAGGTGAGAAATAGAGAAAAGCAGTCCTGCAAAAAAGGAGGTGAATTAAAAATATCACCTACTTCCCAATTTTGTTGAGGGCTGGCCCTGTCAGTATAAGTCTATATTCATGGCAGCTGGTGCTGATGGAGAGAGCACAAAAAATACAAACAAACCAATATTTCTAGTGTTCTGTCATTTTGCCAGCCTGCCAAATGGCCAGACACTGTTGACGGATTTGACCATAGCTCTGGTTGGAATGACTCTCAGGCAATGTTTGACATTGTGTATAGCCATAGCTGTGGAGGGAGAGAACACGTGGTGATTGTAATGGCAGCAAGCCCAACGTCTGTATGCCTGCTTCTCACTTTTGGCTACATCATCTCATCTCACCACATGATTTTAGTACCATCCTTTCCTTCTTTGGGCCTTCATTTCTCTATAACCAAGTTAGTGCTTAATGTTGTAAGATCAAGAGTGCTAGGAAGAGCAAACTAAGGGAAGCCAATACTACTCCAAATCTGTTATCAACCAAGAATGGAAAATTTGGGATAAAGAGATGGGGAGGTAGTGGGGGAGGTGGCCCAAACAATGAGTAAATGTAAAAATGGTAACATAAAATTTTTTTAAAAAGAGATAATGGGAGAAACTGGAGAGTCTAGAAACTTCTTTAAGGAAATGAAGCCAAGGAAGGAGATTGAGAGTCCAAAAGGAGCCCAGCATATGTTTTATGTTGTACTTCTGCCTGTGAATTTGGGTTCCCTTCAAGGTGCAAATCCTCAAGACCTCCATTTACCCATAGCTTCTATATAGAACAAAGAGAATCCAAGCTACCTTATTTTTCTACCCTGTAGGTACTGCTCTAGAAGTGACATGATAAGAGCTCATACCCATTAAAATTCATCAGTATTGTTCCTTACTTTGCTCCATATTTCACAATTCTCCAGGCTCAACCTGTGAATATGGCTGAAGAAGTGTTGCTCCCGAATTAATAGTTTAATTGGTACTCAGGTGTGAACTACAGGCAAGGAAAGAGTCAGCAATGTGATCAATTGCAGGACTCATTTCCTTGTTAGGAAATGCCCCATATGGAGTTAACTACTGCCTTTGCAAAGTGTAGGGTATGTAGATGTAGATAAAACTCTCTTTGCTACTTCAAATGGATGATTCTGCTTCCCTGGACAAATGCTAGGAAGCACAATCTGCATGTTAGTTGGCAATTAAATTATTTTGACTCTTTGGTATTCCACATATTTTATAATCTACATGAAAATCATGAGTTTTGAAACTTGGTGAGACAGGGCTTTTGAAAGGGAGCACTTTTGGCTGTTTGATGTAAATCTGTTTCTGTTTAGAAGGACAGGGGCATTTGGATGGGACTTCTGGTGTTACAGCCAGACATGGTAAAAACTGCCCAGAATTAGAAATAAGCAAAGTGAATTACCCATTACTGGGGCCACCAGAATCAGTCCTGAACTTACAAATAGGTCACATTCTACAAAGAGAATGACAAGCCCCAGCAGGACTATTGTGAGGAGCCACACTGTGCTAAGGCTTAAATTCACAGTAAAGGACAATGCTGCTTCCCCAGGATGCAGGAATTGAAGGAAAAGTTTTCTGAGTGCAGGAATTTGTCATTTCTCTGTCAAGTGAAGAAAGCATCAGAATTATTGCTGAGATTCCTGTTTTCCTCAGTTGAGAATCTTCAGGGGAGGAGAACTTGAATCAATTTTTCCTTCCCAGCTGGTATGGTCCTTCAGTAAAATACCCCAAAGTACCAGCATGAGTTTGCCCGAGAAGGGTGCTAGGACTGTATTTAACATTTAACCTGATTCCTGTCCTGTGAAGCAGAGATGAAACCAGAGGTGAGGAGGAGGTAGAATGGGGAGCCAAAATGGAGACTTTTTGTAATGGTTTTGATAAACAGTTCTCTAAGGATGGATGCTATTATTATTACATTTGGTTTTGCAGTTGGTAGTGGGAAGATTAATGAGGACTTGTTTCTTTCAGTCCATTCAGCATTCTGGTCCTCTTTTACTGTTTAACCTCATTGAGCTGATCTAGAGAAACCACTGGAACTTCTATTTCTTCAATGGTGACACTTCTTAGATAAAAGCATTGCAAAGTTTTGTTTAACTAACCAACTGAAAAATTAGGACATTTTTAATAAAAGATTCATACTGGGCAAGAAAGATTGTGAGAAACTCTTTTTTGGGTTCCCCACCACATCCTGTCTGTTCATGGGTTTCCTTACTCCCACCCCAATACCACTATCACCTCATCTATGAAATTAAATACCATGTTAAAGCTGGAAGGGACCTTTGATAGAACCTAGTTCAACCATGACATTTTGCAAATGTACAGATGAAGGGCCAGAATGGTTAAGAAACTCCAAGGTCATGGAGGTCAGCAGGAGCAAGCGAAGCTAGAACCTAAGTTACATGACCTTTGTCTACTGCTTTCCCCATCATATCAGGCTATTTCTTGAAAAGAGTAGTAAGATGCCAGGAAGTTTCTCCTAAACTAATCTAGGTTCTAGGAAAAAAAAGAAGTTGTGGTCAGACTTTGATGCATTCCTTAGGGAGGTTGGAATATTAACTTTAGAAAAATTCATGAGCTTTTGTCATCCTGATTTTGGGTTTGGGCCAAGGATTAACTAAATGCTTCTTTGTTATATTACAGTCCTAGTGCTGTAGGAAATTCTAGAATATCCCATCATTTTTTTGGTCTTAGTTTTATCACCTCAATAATGAAAAATTTGGGTTCAATTTTCTCTAAAGTCCATGTCAGTTTCAGCAGTCTGCTTTCTCTAAAACAGTTGTTAAATGTGTACCCCACACCCAATATTCACAATAGGAAATGGGGGCATTAGTCCATAAACTTTCCTCGACTCTTTTGTGAGAGAACCAAGGATTTCAGTAGTGCCTGACTCTGGAAGATGGACTAGAGCCTCAGAGAGACCTTGGACCAAAGATGCAGGGCAGCTGCAGGAAGAACAGCCGGGATTTCCCTGATTTTTCAAAAACTACACAATTTCCCAAATGTGGACCTGGAATGGAAGCTATGTCAACATCCACACAGTGGCCTCAAGGACTGAAAAGCTAGCAAGAGGTGCATGGATTAGCATCTTCTGTAGGACAGCTCATGACAAGTTTGTTAGTGGATCTGACTATTGTATCTGCAGAGAATGATGTTTACTTTCTGGTGTCAGTCTTAACTTTCTCTTCACTGACCAATGAAAGATACAGGGAGACTTTGAGAATCTGCCTCTGTGTCTATCTTCAAACATAGATGTCTATATTCCTTTCAAGATGGACTTTGCTAATTTTTGTGAGAATTTAGGAGATCTACACATGCTAAATTTTATTCATTTGGCAATGTAGAGAAAATGGTATTTTATCCATGCTTTGAGATTGCTATTTTTTCCTGTGTTCTGTCTATAAAGCCTGGAAAATAACTTTCCAGGACATCTCTTTTGCCTTTCCAAATCCTATTCCCTTATTAAGGTTAAATCAAATGCAGTGATAAAACTTTCTCTGAAGGAGCCATGGACTCATAATCAGTAACACATGATTTAATTATTTTCTCTCTTTAGCTGTATTCAAAGTTTTGTCAGGACAGGGGATTGTTTTATGCTTTTGAGCTATCCTGTGGCTTCTATGCGATAATTTGAATTTAATACATTAAAATGCAGTGATGAAGTAGCAAGACCCATTTCTCCTCTGGAGTCAGCATTGCTATTTTATAGTTTTGGCTTATATAATTTATTCACATATCTTTCAGGTTACTTATATCTGGATCTTTATTGGAATGGGTTTCACTCATGACAAGCACCAAACACTTCAAAACTTAAAAACATCACAGATGCTAGGATCCTACCACAGGACTACAGAATCAAAATGCCCTGAGAATAAGACCTGGTTAGCTACATTTTTTAAAAAATCACTTAAGTGAATCTAATGTGTGGTGGAGAAAGCCTGCCTCAGAGAATATGAAGGCTGTACTTTTATGGAACCATGCAACAGAGGTCTGCCAACTCCAGGCATCATTCATATAAACAGCCAGCCTAGGAAAAATACACATCATTACTGCAGGATATTGCAAGGATTGAATATGGGGGCCTCAAGCAAGTTTCATATAAGAGGAGGACAACCTGGAGTTATAACACATTTTGAACAGGGATTCCTCTGTTGAATGCATTAAATACACACACACACACACAAAATAACTGAGAGTGAGGACCTGAAGAAAGACAGTAGAGGCTTCTAAGAGAAGTAGAGCAACAAAGAGCAAAGAAAAAACTATGGGTAGGTGGCCATCTTCATAGTGTGATTTCTAAGGGCCTACTGACTTAAAATTCCATTGCAAAATATTCAGTCCTTTGGCTTAAAACTTTATCTCTTGTTAAAATGGAAATACCTATGAATCAAATCTGATTGAGTTAAGCATATCCCTACCTGAGAACATATTGTGATAAAGTGGGGAAAAAGATTTAGAAAAAAACGGGTAGAAGAGTGAGAAGGGGTGTCACCAAAGGAAGAAACACAGCAGGGCATTTTGCAAGTGGTAGCAGCTGGACAAATATTGCTACTTTGACCATCACGTAAAAGAAAACTGCTCAAAACTAAGATGAACTAATAAATATTCTATGTTCTTCCCCTGACTATCCTGCTGAGGAGCTGCTTGGTTCACCCTGGTCGATGTTGCTTCCTCCTGAGTTAGACAGAAAGCAGTAGGAAAGCAACCTCATTGCTAGGGAGATGGCCTTGTGGTGTAGGCTGGCCCTGGGAGGAAGGGCTCCAAGATCCATCCGGAGGATTTTCCTCTGACTTGCTCTGTGGCCTCCAGCCAGTCTCCAAGCTGCTTTAGTATCCTTGTATGTCAAACCAAGATAAATACCTAACCTCCCACCTCTGGGGGCATTAACTGCCACTTTCATTAACTTTATGAAAGGGCTGTAGGAGAAAGCTTTTGTAAAATTTTAAGATGAATTATTTGTGTTATGAGCATTATCTTTATGATATTAGAAGTTATGTAGCATTAGGAGGCAAGAGAGCAAAATGGGCAGTGGAATAATAGAGAACACAACAACTTTACTCAAGATGCAGTTTGTAGTGGGAGAGAAACACCAAAGGAGGGTTGAGGTTGGGTGCAAGGGAGAGAAGTTCACAATTGGTACCAGATGCCATCAGAAGCTAATGACCTGACAAACACCGTCCGCATAAAACAAATTCCTTAAAAAGGAAGCAAATGGAAATATAAGCTAGTGAAAGAATTTGCAGCAGCTGCCCTAAAACCATTTCTCACTTCATAAACAGGTCTGGGTTTGGTCCTTTTTTTTTTTTTTTTGGTCCTGGTCTCATTTCATGCCACTTTTCCCTCTTGTATGCTTGTATGCTCCCTGTCTTGCTCTTTCCCTTCTGCTGCCAATGCTGGATGGACTCCTCACATTGGTAGTCAGAGCAGCCGTGCTTTATGCAATTCAACTCCATCTTGATGGAAAGAAGCTTGTGCACAGTTTGTTTTCTCTCGTCTCAGTATGTATTTGTCCTCAACAATTACATGACTTAATTGGATGAAGTCACTGAAAATAGCACGTGCTCTTTCACATTAATTTCTTGGCAATCAGCGGAAGTGAACTAGGATAATAATGACTCTCTTTTTTCCAGTACTTCCTGCTTAACATGCTGTGTTTTGGACATCAACCGCATGTAGCATCTGTGGAGCTTAGAGTTCTTCAGTGTCACCAAGGAGGCATTCTGATCTCACCCCATAAAGGATAGTCAGGTTTTATCTCCCTTATCTTAATGTTGAATAAAGTCTCAGAGCCACAGCTTACTCCCTATATTGCATACTCAATAATCAGCATTGGAAACTCATGCTGATTCATTAGGAACTCTTTCTCCCTCAACTCATATATTTCTCCCTTCGTCGAGTTCCTATTAGGATTCTACATCATCACAGGGAAAAAGTATACCCCAAAGGAGTACCAAAGTTTCATTTACATCACACATCCCCCAATTTCTCCATCCTCTACCTATCAAGCATGTGTAAGAAAAATGAGAATGTCACTGGAATATGATTTAAATCCATGGGTATAAGGTCAGGAGCAGCAAATTAATCACAGTCAATTTTAGTCTACCTTTTTGGGGCTACTGCTTTTTTTAATCAACTCTCAATTATCTAAAGCACTATGTGCATATCCAATGACATTTTACATCCCACTTTCTTATATTGTTGCCTCGTTGATAAAGTCATTGACTACTAATGCAATACAAGGACAAACAGAGCACATTAGTGATGATGAGAAGTAATTACTTTGCTAATACTGAACACCACTGGTGATGACTTCAGAAGTAAGAAAATATCTTGTTATCATATTTTCTATGAGTTTCTTAAGAACACTTTCTTTATGATACTACCAGTGCTCAGCCAAGTACCTTCTGAGGAGTTAAGTGATTAGTAAATGTTTATTAGTGAATAAATTTAGTGGGGCAAGATGGTTAACTCATTGTTGGGTAACATTTTTTTCAGATCCCCAGCTGTCACCATATAATTTAGCAAATTTCCATTTTGATAGCCATTAACTTTCTTTGCTATTTGTAATATGAACACATTTAATTCAGTAAATGTTTCTTGTATCCACAACAGCAAGATGTATGGTGAATATAAAATTGGGTAAGAAGTATTTCTCCTCAAGCAGTTCGTATGTCAGTCGGAAGATTAAGGAGACACTTAGATAATAATTGTTTTGTGGATAAACAAATAAATAAATTAAGAACAAGAAAATAACATACATAGTACAATATAGAGTAAAATAAATGTTAGAAGGCTGTTAATTTTGCATTTTCACTGTGAAGTTTCAAAGAGGAAGACATCTGGAGGGGCTTCCTGAAAAAGGAAGGCTTTTCAGAAATCTCAATAAATTGAGAAAAGGTACAAAAGTCAGAGAACTAAAAAGTAGGTTGTCAAAAATATGACAACTGAGGGCAGGCCTGGGCCATTGCCAATAGAGCAGCACAGAAAACTAACTAGACTTATAGCAACTTTATGATATATGTACCTTTATTATTCCACCTTATAAGGGAAGGAAGTAAAACACTGGGGAATGAAAAACACCCCAGTAAATGGATTCAAGGCTCATTAGCCTGGTGCTAATGCTCTAGTTTTTAATCTCTATGGTTTGGCCCTGGAAGGAGAGATACTCTTCTTGGTCCATTGCATCCTTGTTGAATTTATACTCTAGGATGAGTCTTCTTGAACCCTGTGAGGAGCTTATATATCTTTTCTGCTTCTGAGGTTGGTGCTAGTAATCCAGGAAATAGCTCTCTGCTAGGTTCTATCTCTGGAAGTACCTACCATAATGTCAGACATGCCATGGCAATTCAATGTGTAAGTTTACTATCAGCACAGACTATGTCTGGCCTGTGCTGGTATTCAGTACATAGTGGTATATACTACTATGGTTGTCCCATAAGTCCAAGTCCATATCAATCAGTAAATGAATATTACTTTTTTCTATCATATCAGATTCCTATGCCCTTTGTTTGGACCCCTATGGACCTTCCTGTGATCAAGCATCTAAAAGGTTGATGAATGATATAACTAAGGGACTCCAGGACCCACTCCTAAGCTTTGTCCTGGGACTTGATTGTTTGGATGCAGCAGTACTGGTTGTTCACTATTTCAATTATTACCCCCTGATCTATTCATTTCTGATAACAACCAGAACTCTTGGGAATCTCTTTCCACCTCATCTTATCACCATTGGATTCTCCTGGAAGAGTCATAGAAAGTTGGTTATAGTTACTTTTTAACTACCGTGGTTTATGTTTATCATGACTCATGGTTCTAGGTAATATGGAAGAAAGTGATGAGTTAAATGTGAGTTTTGAAGAAAAATTGTTCCCTTTTCTTAGGGACATTTCTCAGAGTAAGCTGTGAAGTCATTGCTCCTACCTATTTGTTCTAAGCCCATTTCTAAGATGCTCTATTCTGTCATTTCCAGCTGCGTCTATCAGCCCTGTGGAGAGCAGGGCATCTGTGCACCATTGCTGCTTGATCATACAGACATGGTGAACTGTACCTCTAGTGGCCCTGGTCACATGAAGTGTGCTATCACCTGTCAAGAGGGATTTGCCCTTCAGACTACCAGTGGGCAGTACCTCAGACCCATGCAGGTAAGTAGAAAGCCCAGGGTCAGCAGAACCAATCTTGGGAAGCATGGTCCTCAGGAAGCTATTCACGTGATTTCCCCTGGCTAGACTAGGAAAGAGCAGGTGTTTTTAAATCTTTTCTCTAAAAATCAAAGAGGAGTGTGGTTAATAGAAATGTAAAGTGCATAAATATGCAAATCTGATTAACTAGGATATAAATTTTCTCTCTAGGTAGGCAGTGTGTTCTCCCTTATTTTTGTCTTTCTGTCAAAAATTATGTTTCCTGTTTTTGCTTTCAAGAAGAGAGTGCGACAGAATAGACCTGTGCATGATTTTCAGGCAAGATGGCCTGCAACCAGCTTGCCTCTAGTTCATTGTCTATTCCTCGGTCCTCAACCCTCCTTTCTAAAATGGTGGATAAATACAGCCTGATTGTTCCCCAAAAACATTATATCTATTATTGAGACTGAGATCCTATCAGGATACTAGTTTTGACTGAACTTTCCACATTTCTATAAGCCCCATTCTAAATTTCTACCATAAATTTCCAGTATTTTAAGGTTCAGTCATAGTAAAATATATTGGTTAAGATATTGCTCAGAAGACATATCTGAGTGAAATTTCAAGTCCACTATATATTAAGTGTGTAACTGAGCAAAAACAAACAAAATAATCTTTTAAAGCTTATTTCCATATTTATAAAATAATTAGAGCACAAATACTTAACTCACTGAGTTACTATGATGGCTGACTAGAAATCATTTAAAAGCTTTTGTAAAATAAAAGGTACACGACACCCTATTATGCTGCCATTATTATAAGCATGATAATATATTCCTAACTTTAAGAGCCTTGTTTTCCATGTTTCCTTTAAAGAGCTTACAACACTCTGCAGAGAGATTTCAAACATGTAATCAACCATTAGAGAACATCAGCATATTGTGAGACAGAGAAAGGATACATTAGGTAAAAGATAATCGTCCTTAGAGAAAGAACCAGAAAGATGTATTGTCATAGAAAAGAGTAGACACACGATTGTTAGTCAGATGTCAGTGGTTTGTAAGATCAGAATTTTTTTCATTTGTGCCAAATGATTGCTTAACAGGTTGTGAACCTGTGGAAGAATTTCAGTTTCTTAGAGATGGTCAGAATTTAAGGATACAATCTTGAGTTTCAGAGGACTTAGTTTTTGCCTAGACAGAAACAACTTTAATATATCTTGAGGCACCAACTTCTTGATCTAGGATGCTTTAATTTGAAAGAGAGAGCTTCTATCACCTGTCCATAACTCATCTCAACTCAGGAAAAGGTATGTTCACACTAAAAAATAAAGTGGAAAGAATGAAAAAGAATGAAGAAAAATGTAAGAAATGAGTATACATAAGTGATAATTAAAATAGGAGAAAAGAAGAGGCAATATTTGCCATGCATTAAAATTAGGAGCAAATTCAAGACAAAATGGTCCATACCTAATAAAGCCAGGAGAAAACCCAGACAATCAATGCAAGCTTTGGAGACATTTTTTAAATGATTAGTGGCTTATTGTGGTTTGAGCCAGGCTTCCCAGCTGTGATACATCTGTAAGGGGCAGAACCTAGTTAGGGCTGGCGGAATGGTTCAAGCGGCAGAGCACTTGCCTAGTAAGCACGAAGTCCTGAATTCAAACCCCAGTACCACAAAAAAAGGTTGAAAAATAAAGAACTTGGTTAGGAGGAGGAAGATGCAAACTCACTCTCTGCCAACCATATGGTGGAGTTAGCAGCAGAGCTCTACAGCTGACCAGACTGCTCTGTCACCCAAGGCTGGCCTCATGAAGGAAATTATACAATCCGTCTCGTGATCACAAGACAGTAGGGGTATTTGCTTTTTGTTGACACAAGAACTGAAGCTAAATAGAAAAATGTGTCTGGCTTTGACTTGGGTCCTTCTGGCAGACAACAGGGACACACTGGGAAGCAGGGAGAAGCAGCAAGCCAGGAGTCGGTGTCAGGAGTGACAGATACCTTCAGCAGTCATTAGACATTTGGCTTTGGTGCCACTGTGGTCTCCTGACGAAATGGCTGGCTTGGCCACAGAAATTTCTCTGTCTTTGACCTTTAACCCAGTGACTAGAGGGACTTACATGCTTATATCAAATAAGCTATGAGCTCTAGGGCTCTGCTCCTTTTGCTCCCATCCTCTGTTCCTTGGTTACTTTCTCCTCTCTCCCTGCCCAAGGGTGGCAGTCCTTCTTCCAGTTCCAAAATGTGCCTTCCTAGCTTCATACCACACAGGATCATATTTTTCTGGATTCTAGTTTTCTTCTACCCTCACTTTTTTTACATTCTTCATGTTGTATTCCTGCTACTCATTATAGATTATAGAAGGGGTAGGCATTATTTTATAACAAATAAAAATAACTGTAGTATTTCTTTCTTTTTTTTGTTTCTGTCTTCTTCTCTCCCTTTTCTTTCTATTTTTCCTTGTATAGACATTTTATTAACCACTGTTACAGCATGTGATTTGCTCCCTTGTAGATTTCTAGCATAGGACCTGGCCTTTCTAGGTATTCAATAAATATCTCTTTATTTAATTAGTTGTGTCATGCTCTAGGAATGCCCTACTGAAAAGGCAGGTCCAGGACACAGCTGATATCTCCCATTTAACTACAAGGATTGGAAGGCAGCTTGTATGCTCAGCTGTTCTTAGATACTATGCACAGTTCTCAGTGGAGGTAATTATTTTCAGTACCATTATCAGTTGGTTTATTAATAAGGGTGTCAACGGAAAATAGATGACATGCTGAAAACCAGGCAATTTGAGAGAATTTAATAAAAGGATTGTTCTAAAGGATAAGGGACAGAATATGGGGAAATCATAGAATATGTGCAGTAGCCTAGGGTGAAGACACTCAGCTGTCACCCTGAAAGGTCAGCTATGGGGTGCAGCAGAACCCATGGGGAGAAAGAGCAGAGGCTGGATGCAGATGACAGCCAAGGGATGAGCCAACCTGCAGGAAGCAGGAAGAGTAAGCACATAGGCCTCTCTTTTCTTTTTCCCTCTCCAGTCTCCTGTCACTGGGTCTCAGGGCAGAACTCAAACACAAGTTAGGACATGAAGCCTATGGGAGCCAGTGTTTTTGGGTGCAGAGCAGGGTGGAGAGGGCCAGAGAACAAATGTAGTAGAGCAAAGGGGAAGGCAGTTAGCAGAGCTGGCCTGGAGGAGCATTGCCATTTAGTGATTCTTTTGTACAAAAAGGCTCCTTTCACTGAGTATTATGAGACTGTATTAAAACAGTGAGGCATAATAAGGGACAAAGGCAGAAATGTTCTACTTGTTTTGAATCTTGGCACAAATGACCACTGGGACTCTTCAAAGCCTGAAAAGTACTCGTACCATTTTATGTAACCTTGACAGAAGCAAATTCTCTATTTCTAGAAGGAGATTCTGCTCACATGTTCCTCTGGGCACTGGGACCGGGATGTGAGCTGTGGGCTCCTTGACTGTGGCATCCCAGACCCGTCCTTAGTGAACTATGCAAACTTCTCCTGCTCAGAGGGCACCAGCTTTCTGAAACGCTGCTCTATCTCCTGTGTTCCACCAGCCAAACTCCAAGGTATTGTCTGACCCACAGGGAACTGAATGTAAATTCTCTTGTCCCTCACTCTTTGGGGTACTTTGGGCTTTTTTTTTTTCATTTCCATATCCTTCGCCTTTGTTCCACTGAGATGCTCTATCCTGATAACAGGCAAAATCCCAAAAGACAACACCATTCTTTGTAGCTGATCACCTGGAAGGATTCCCTGGCTCAGGTTCTCATTGAAAGAAGAAACTTAGACCTCCTTTTCTTTCTTTTATATGCTCTCCCAGAGTCAAACCAGTCAGCACAGTGGTCCCGATAAGGTACACTTTCTCATGTTTTAAATTTTAATATTTTGACAACTTGATGAGTTAGGTATGCTTAGGTGTTTTTCATAGCTGAGAACACAGTTATTTGACTTGTCCATGGCCTGCGCTACTAGTTAGAGATGAAGGTAGGGTGGATTCCCACGCCTTGCTCTCACCAGACCTCTCAGACTTTGGTGTGCCTGACAACTGCTTGTTACACATGCAGATTCCTGGACCTTCGAGAGATTCTGATTTAGTAGGTCTGGAGAGGACTGATGGTGCTGTTGTGAGTAGTCCACAGTTTGCACTTGAAGAAATTGAGAATTACACTGAGGCCTGTGGAGCTTAAATACAGAACTCTGCATCCAAATTGCCAGGATTCAAATCATATCTCTGACCTCTATGAGCTCAAGCAAGTTACCAAACCCCAATTTCCTCATTTGTCCAAGAGGGAATAATAAAAGAATCTATCTCATAGAATTGTTTGATGTTTGATGTTTATATAAATTCATTCATGCAAAATGCTTAGAACAGTGGCTGGCCTAAAACGTCTACTATGTAAGTGTTGTATTTTATTATTTTAATGCATTTTGTAGTTACTTCACTACCATACTTTTATTATTTGTAGAAGGAAGGAAGGTAATGATTTGATTGGTAGCCCTCTTTCATTCAGGTCAAGAAATATTTATGTAACTTCTATTGTACATAAGACGCCACACTGGATGAACATTTGATGTCATTGTAGAAATTCTGCTCAACAAATGATAATGTGATGGCTTGAAGAATGCAATATGTTGACAGGCTTTCATTCTTTCTGCTGTTAACATATTTCTGGACTCTGTGTTCTGAGCACCATATGCTTCTCTTTCCTGGAGTCAGGACTGAGCCCATGGCTGACCTGTCTTGGAGATGGGCTCTGGACTCTCCCTGAAGTCTACTGCAAGTTGGAATGTGATGCTCCCCCTGTTATTCCAAACGCCAACTTACTCCTTCCTCACTGCCTCAAAGGCAACCACCACGACGTGGGCACCATCTGCAGATATGAATGCAAACCTGGCTACTATGTGTTGGAAAGCACTGGGAGTCGAGTCAGGAAGTAAGTTATAGTGTTCTTGTTCTTGGTTTTCATAGTCTCACCTGTCTTTATACCTTGCTCCTGCTCCCTCTTTGCAAATCACAGGCCATCCTTTGGAAATTACACTGAAGCCTTCTGGGACATGCACTGCTTATTGTATTTGTTTGTCTGCATAATCTCTCTTTGTCAACATAGACATATTCCCCAGTCATGTTATGCACGTGACTTACATCTTTATTTAAGTATTCTATTTCATTTGAGATTCCATAGTCTCACTTTTTTTTTTTTAATTCTCCCCTAAACATAATTTTTCTTGAAACTAAGTGTCAGGAGCCTCCTGAGTGTTACACATGTCACCTGAATCCAGCTCTGGGCTAGCACAGCCTCATCAGTACAAGTCACAATCAAGGTTCAGAAAGAAACTGTCTGGTCCAGACACTTACTAGATGTGTGATGCTGGGAAGTTTTCTTTCTCTGCCTCAGTTTTTTAACTTCAAAATCAGATAATAAAAGTAAATTTTACCTGTATGGAGGGCCTCATTGAATTGATGTGTATAAAACATAAAACTCAGTGAGATTATTTTTAAAACATAAAATGCAACATCTTTTAGCAAGCAATATTGCTGTTACAGACTTTCTACTTTCTCCCTGCGCTTTCTGGATGCATACTCCTAAAGCCACAGTGAGGCATGCCTTCTTTCTGAAGGCATGGGAGGAGGAGGGGAGGAGATATTTATATGTAATTTACAATGAAGGGCTTTCAAGGGAGTTATGCTAGGGTTCAAACTCCCATTCATCTTTTATCAGATGAGTAACCTCAGGTAAGTAATTAACTCTTTAGATCTTGGTCTCCTTTGTAAGTGATGGGTAATACCTATGTCAGAGTATTGAGAATTAAATGGGATAATTGTAACTGGTGCAGTGCTTCATTTGTGCCAATTACTCCATAAATGGTTTTTAGAAAAAGAGACTTTTTCTAAACAGACAAAACAAATAAAAGGCTTTCAGAAAAAAGAAACGCCCTGTATTAAGTAAGTAGTACCTATTCTTTCCCTATTGTTCATAATATAGGGACAAAAGAAAATTAAACACATTTCTTACAAGTTCAAAGGCTGGAATAGGTTTTCTCTTTTAAGCTTTTGTTTATTTGTTTGAACTAATAGAATCCCATGGCATTACCAATGATGCCAGCAGATACAAACTTTGCTTGTAAACTAGACTTCTTTAAAAGAAGGGAAGAAAACAAGGAATCTTTGTGTCTGGTTTGCACTCATCCTTCTTATAGTTGATCCCAGCTGTGTTAATAGGGGGGTCCATAGAGCTATTGGCAGGCCCAGGACCTTTCACTCTGGAAGAAGCCCTGCCTCCAGTGTGGGAGAGAAAAGCAAACCCCTTCCCCTCCCACTCATGTTTTAAAACATGAAAGATGCCCATAAAAACTCCATAGGAGACTGTACTCTGCTTCAGTGGACTCTAGAGGCAAGTGTAGTAAATAATATTTGACAACCAAGAGCGCATTTGCATATTGATTTTCATAGGATCTAGTTGCAATTTGCATAGGTGCAAACTGACTGACAGGGGAGTAAATACCCATATAATCTCTGAGTGTTATTACAACTGGCTTGAGGGCTGCAGTTTTCTTTCTCTCATCTCTTTCTTTCTCTCATCTCTTTCTTTCCTTGTTTGCTTTTTTACACACCAGCAACTACCTCAGATATCTGCAGAGCCAGGCAGTGAGGAATTGAGGGGACATTACTGTCTCGGGACAAGAGGAATTAAGGGTGGAGCGATGAGCGCCAGCTCTCTGGGTGCATGGCTTGAGCTTCATGCTGGGAAAAAAATGAGGCTTCCACACAGAATGCTGGGTGTTCTGGCTCATCCCTGTATCCCTGCCCCTGGGCAGGGGCACTTGAGAACCATTTGTGGACACAGCTTTTCTGGTTGAGAAACTGGACGCTTGCATCACAACGTCAGCATCAGTTTTGGCTTAAACATTTACATTCGCAAGCAGCGTGCTAAGGAGAGATTAAATTATTTACTGTGCTGTGTAAACTGATTAAATCTTAGTTTCCACCTGTTTACATAGCAGGCGACGGATTGGTAATCAGAAGTTTGTAAGTCAGACGTAAATCACTGTCACTTGCCACTTGTGTTTACCAAACCAACTATGTCAGCCTTGTTCCTCCTGTGTGGAAAAAGCTCAACATTGTGCAGATGGGGCCCTAAAATTGTTCCTAGAACTTGCATGCAGGAAGAGAAGAAACTGGGAAGAGCAGGCAAGAAAATCAATCCAGAGAGAGTAGGCTTATGCTAATTTTATGCAGTGAACAATGTAGTGGGGGTGGAGACAACTACTTGTTTACATGACTCTGAGCAATATATTGAACACCCTTGTGTCTTAGTTTTTTCATCCATAATGAGAGGGATAATGATTATTTCTATTCAGCAGCATTGTTTTGAGGCTGAAAGTTGGGTAATGCACTGTAAGCATTTTATAAATTATGAATATCAGTACATATGCTATGCTAGGTATTACTTCTTGTTCATTTCTTTTTAAACAAGGAAACAGCTACCAAAATATCAGTTGAATGCATTCTCCTCCTTCTTCCCAAATCTACTGCTCCAAGAGAAAAGAAGGATAAACCAGGCATGGAGGCTCACACCTGTAATCCCAGCTATGAATGAGACATGGGTAGGAGGACCATCGTGCCAGGCTGGCCCTGGGCAAAACGATGTGAAAAATAACCTAAAGCAAAAGGGGCTCAAGGTGTGGCTCAGGTGGTAGGCAAGTACAGGGTCCTAAGTTTAAATATCAGAACTGCCAAAAAAAGATTTCTTAAATAAAGTACTGGCTCTGGCGTTCTCTGAGATCCCTGTCCTATTTCACTTGGAGCAGGGAGGAAAGGCACACTCATCAAGTGCATGCTCGGTGCCATTCTACAGATCAGGAAGAAAGACGTAGGCGCAGCCACACCTCAAAACAGCCGCAGACTCTTTGTTGGGGCTCAGATGGCAACATCCTGGTAGGTGTTCAATAGAAACGGTTTTGAATTTTAACTTTTGTGCTAGTTCTCTTCAATGTGACAAATCCCTGCCATAAGCAGAAGTAGGAAATACTTATTTTGGTTTATAGTTTCAGAGCTTTCAGTCCATGCCAGCTGGTGCCCTTGCTTCTGGGCCATGTTAAGGCAGAACGTCATGGTGGAGAGCATGTGGAGGAGCAGAACTACTCACCTCACGATAGCAGGGAAGCAGAGAGAGACAGATGGAAAGGGGTTAGGACAAAATCCAACCATCAAGGATATTGTCCTCAGTGACCTACTTCCTCCAGCTATGCCCCACTTCCTAAAGCTTCCAAAACCTCCCAAAATAGTGCCACCACCTGGGGACCAAGTCTTCAACGCACGATCCCTGTGAGAAGCATTTCATACACAAACCATTAACAATCATTTCCTGAACTAATGTGTGTGGTATGGTACTCAACAGCCACAGTGAGATGTAGCTCCCAACAGTCACAAAGTCACCAGAGTAAAGAGCCCATACTCTCTAGTGGCTTGGGTTACCAAGTTGTGATGTTCAGTAGGTTAGGTGTGTTGAATGTATTTTTGACCTACAGTATTTACAATGGATTTTTTGTATTATCCCCCAAAATGGGATAATACATATCAATCCATGCATTTCTACTATAAGTCAAGAGACATCTGTATATCAGAATCTCTGCAGGTCAGGTCCAGACATCAGTAGTTTGAAAAGCTCCCCATTCACTATACTGTGTGCCCAAGGTCAAGAAGTACTGGTCTAGTGGAAACTTTGTTCTTCTTAGAACAATATTCATTATGAGAGCTTGGCTACCCTTTAAAAAAAAAACCTAGAGTAAACTTCAATCTATTTTCAAAATTAGTGTATCAGCCCTTTTGCATGGCAGATTTCACTTTGAGCATTACTTACTTTTGAAGGTAATAGTGAAAATACAAACAGAACTGGAACTCCAAAAAGCCTGTAAAGATTGCGTAGTTTCAGGAGTTCTTTTCTCCTCATAATGTATAATATGAGCAAGCTTTCTTTCAAGCTCTTTTCTGTTTCTTCTGTGCAATTTACTTCCACATACACATCATCATTAATCATTCCTTTGTTGTTCCATTAACTTGAATTCCTAGGAATGTAAAAGAAGTGTATTTGACTTATATTTTATCGAAAAGATCATATTATATTCTCCCTTATCTTTCACTTCCATGGTTGCCTTTTTCTCATTACATGTTATCTTTATTGTGAAGGTTAGGTTAACCTTATTAAGACCAATAATTAATTGAGCTTCTAAAGTATTTCAGCCTTCTAACTTAGACAGTCTCTTCTCCTATAAGTCATTCATCAGGATGCTACCCATAAGGCACGATAGTAGGTAGATATTGAAGGAAATTTGTAAGTAGCCATTTTTTTTCTGAGGGTGGCCATGGTACCAACTTTTCCAAAGCACGTACATTTATTTAAGTTCTGTAAACACAACTGTAGATTAAGAATATAAGCAGTAGGCCTTACATCATGATTATTGACTGTTGAGCAAACATTTTGTTGATGAATACCTTCAGTAAAGCCCTGTCTGATCTGACCTGGGGAAGAGCCTGGAATGGACTAGAGCTAGGCATGAGTACTTGACCATTTCTACACATATAAAAAGATTGTCTAGTGTAGTAGAGAGTAAAGAGCATAAAGCTGGGGCTCTGTTCTATTGGTCTGATGAGGACCGTGGAGGTGATGATGATTTCCTGTTTTGTGCTGTATGTGCTAAGTATTTTGCATATATTATTCCATGAATTTCTCATGGCAGTAATACATTTTATTAGTAATTAAATAGTGGTACAATATACTGTGGTATAATAATATGTAACTTAGTATGCTATAATACTTTTAGCATATTATTATTCCCTGTTACAGATGAGCAAACTGAGACTCAGACTGTGATGAAGTTGTCTTCTAACGATCACTCAATGAATGGTGAAGTTGGGGTTAAAACTATCATACCTCCAAAGCCTGGGCCCTTAGATAACAATGCTTTTCGCCTTGAGCAATCACTTCATTGTCTTTTTCCACATTTGCAAACTAAAGCCTTAAATGATTTCTACCTCTAAAAGTCTGTATTTTGTTTTCTATATTGACAAAATGCATAAGAAGAGTTAACAGAAATTGCCTAGCATGTGCAAGGCCCTAGGTTCAATACACAGTACAGAAAAAAATGCCCTTATTTAGCCAAGCATAGTGGCACATGCCATGTTTTAACTCTCTTCATTGACTGGGTTTTGGTCAATTTTCCACGCCTAAGCAAAGCAAATCTAGGTTTTCTTTGAAGGTAGAATACTTGAAAAGATTTTGAGATTTATAGAATTTATTTTAGAAATTAAGTACTTCCCTAAAACTTCTAAAGAAGATAATTTAGTCATACTACTAAGAAGGGTTTCCTTTGCCCAAGATTTATCTCCTGACCTAGTAGTTAATTAAACAGGCTGTAGGAATAGTGAGATCTAAATTTAAATCTCAACTCTCTTTTTTATTAGCTCATTGGCTTGACCAAGTTACTGATTTATAATGAACATCATTACTCTTATTTACAAAATAGAATCAATAGAAATATTTACAGGTTTTATAGGATTAAATGAATAAAAATGCAAAAAAATTGATCATAATTTATAGACACCAACACCGCCATTATTGTTATCATCCTCACCAACACCAATACCACAATCACCAGTACTACCAGCATCATCACCACCACTATCACCACCATCACCAACACCACCACCACAATGACTATTACATCAGCATCACCATTATCATTCATCATCACCAATATGGTCACTAGCAGAATGTCCTTATAACATAACTGTTGCTGACCGGGATACACTTCTGGTGTGTTAAATGGGGAATGTTCTTCTTTAACAAGGAATATTTCAGCTTCACTTTTTATCAGTAGCTATTTTGTCCCATTTGTGGTTGATTACTATATTCCAGAAAAATTGCAAAGACTGGAATGGGACCAGAAAGACTGAAATTGGAATTCACAGTGAGAGATATACATCTTCAGTTACTAGATTAGGGGAAAAGTGCATTTCCCTTCCTAAAAAAGAAACACGCATCAAAAGAGAAAGTTCATTAAATTAAAAAATGCACTTTCCTGTTCCAATCAGAGCCCCCATGTATGTTTTATATCATTCCACTGTGATCTCAGTGAGTTATCCAAGTTCTACAGTGTCTTCAAGTAGACCATGAAAGGAATAAAGGAGGAAAAGAAATGGTAATGAAATAGCAATGCAGAGCTGGACACACTTCAAAAATTAGGGTGTGCAAATAATTTAGACTGGTCTTGAAGGAGAAGGACCAGGGCATGTCTTGGAGATGTTACCTGGATTTTTAATCTCTTTATCTTTTTTGGACAATAGATCAACCCTCTGAGGTTCAACTGATTTTATTCCATCATAGGAAATATGTGTGGATTATGGGAAATGGGGGTGGATACTTGGCTAATGAACCAAAAATGTACAGTAAGGGCAATGCTAAAACTTAAATACCCTGGATTTATAACTTTAAAAAAAAAACACTAAAATACTCTACCCAAGGTTTAAGCTCTGCGTTATAACATGGTGCATATACATGTGTTAATAGGTACTCAACTCATGTACATATATGTATGTATGCATGCATGTGTGTATATTATCTATGACTTGCCAAGTAAGGAAAATACTGTAATCTCTATGCATCTGTAAGAAATAGAAATTTGTTTTCTTTTCATTAAGACTTAGTCTGGCTTTATAATTAATGTTTATAGTAAGTACATTCAAAGTTTATCCTTAGAATTCTCAATTCTCTTGCCATTGCAGGATAATGTGAGCTTTAAGCTAATTTATTACAGCTTCTTTTGACTTCAAAGTGACTGAACCTCTTCTCTGAGCCTTAGCCATTCAAACACACACCTGGGTACAGGCCAGCTCACTGCTGCAGGATTCATAAGGCTAGCAATTGGCACACAGGCCCTCACTTCAAACATAGCACTTGCTGGATTTGTAAATGTTCCCTGTGACTTTCAGTCCCAAGCTATGGATTATCTTATTATAAAATGTTTTGTTATATTTTGACTGCTAACTTCTCTCTATTGATCAGAAAAAAATTAAATCTAATTAGGAACTTTATTATTTCTAAATCAATAAGACTTTCCTCAACCCATAACTTCATGGCCTGATACTCTTTTTTCCTTCTTCCTGCACTGCTCATGTCTCAGGCTCTGCCAATACTTTCTTCAGCCTACTACATGAGCATTTTATTGGTTACTTTGTGTTTTCTGTCCAATGGTGGGTGGGTTCAGGCCAGGCAAAACTGATTTGTGAACTGTCTCCTGAGGGTTTCTGGGTATGATAGAAATCTGAAGAAGTAGGGTAGAAATACCAAATTGAATATTAGCATCACACACTCATCATAGAGAGAGAGAAAGAGACAGGGAGAGAAAGAGACAAACAGACAGACACACACACACACACACACACACACACACACAGAGAGAGAGAGAGAGAGAGAGAGAAGTCTGGCTGAGTAGATCCTTTGGTCATTGGGTTATCCAAGTATACAGTGGCTTCAAATAGACCATGAAAAGAATAAAGGAGGAAAAGAAATGGTAATGAAATAGCAATGAAGAGCTGGACATACTTCAAAAATTAGGGTATGCAAATATAATAATATTAGTAGTAGTAATAGTAGTAATTTCTGCACCTTGCTGAGCATTTGCCATTCATTATACTGCATGCTTTAAATAAATTAACTTATATAATGTAATGATGCTGCGAAGAATGTGTGATTACCTCAATTTTTCAGACAGGAAAACTGAGGACAAGAGTGGTTAAGTAATTTATTTCAAGTTAGAGACTTATTATGAGCCAAGGCTGTAGTTCTAGCATCAGTCTTCTCATTTCACAGAATCTGCTTTCCACCACTCTGCCGCACTTACATTCTGATGAGAATCACCTGGTGCAGCCACTAAAAGCCTGTTGAAGGTCACAGTGACTTCTGACTCTTTCTCTTTCGGCGGGGGAAAATTGGCCCAAAAAGTATTCACCAGTCCTTTTCCTTTTAGCTCACATCAAGGGATGTGATTTTTGGAGGGTGGTTGATTGGCTTAATTCCCCTGTCACCAGGGTGTGAGCCTGTGAGCACTTCCAATCGTACCTCTCTTTGACTTGGGTTGACCAGGAAAAGAGATATAATACTTTAAGGAATACTTCTGCTGAAAATTTTTAATAGAATTTTTGAAAACAGCAAAATGATTTCTTACAAGTGAGAGAACCTGCCCTCTAAAATGAGTGCATATAGTATACTGTTGCCCTTTTCTGCATGAATTTTGTCCCATTGGACTCCCTCCGGGCTCTCCGCCTAAGTTCACTCTTCCCCATTAGAGTAGGGCAGGAAAAGAGGGAAAGAGAGAGAGGATGCCATGTATTGTTTGTTCCATTAACACTTGGCCAAAACTTGAGCATGCATTACCTTTTATCCCTCTGGAATCTCTCATGCATGGTCGTTCTGCCTTGCATGTCCTTCTCCTTCTCTATCTAATGAAGTCACCTCAGAGTATTCCTTTCCTGATATCTTTCATGTCTCCAGGCAGTGTTGACGGTTCGCTCTGTGGGCTCCCATATGTTAGTATTCTCCATTATGACAGTACTTCTATTTGTTTCTAAAACTGCAGGACTTAATTTAACAAATAGACATGTATTACATGCTGAATGAATAACTGCTGGATGGACACATGAATGAACAAATAATGGAATGGTGTAAGGCCAGAGGTTCCTATTACATGTTTCTATGTTTTAGGTCCATTTAATCCTTGCCTTTCAGTGTGATTTCCGGTTCCTCAAACATGCACCAATAAGAATTGACATTAGCTTTCTTAGGAATATTTGCTTTAATTATTGTATGCATTTAGGTTTAAATCACACACATTTGAGAAACCTTGGGTTGTTTTTAGTGCAGAAAGTAACCAAGCCATGTTCTGAAGGAAAAACTGTCAGCTGAATAATAAATGGACCAGAAATGCATGGAAAGAAATGAACCAAGGACTGCTGAACTTAAAGTGAGTAAGGATGTGGAAGACAGAGGCAATGGAATTTGGAGAAGAAACCCTGATTTGAGGTGTTCAAATATATGTAGGTGTTGTTACTGCACCTGCCAGTCTGAATACCTAAGCTTTAGCTGCAGAAAATTCGAAGGTAGAGGCACAAGTTGGACATAGAAGTAGAACAAACAGTCCACACACTTTCAGAGTGACCAGGTTGTTCATTCTAGCAAAAAAAGGGGAAAAAAGCTCTATTTTACATGAGGGAAGAATTTTTATAGGTTTTTTGTGAGTCAGAGAAGAAACGAAGGCCAGCCTAATATGTCTGGTTGGATAATCCTGCTGATACGCTTTCTTTTCTAATAGAAATGGGTGAGGCAAAATATCAGGAGGCCTAATATTAGAGAGTGCAGAATAATTATATTCAGCTATGCACTACCCAGTTCTGAAGTCAGCTTGCTCCCCATTTAGCATATTGGCTTGAAAAACCAGGCCTGCAATTTGTTAAGAGGAAAACTGGCATGGAGTTTGGAAGTGCTAAGAACTCTCTTCGGGGTGAGGTAGAGGGCTTTGTCTTTTAAAATGGTCTAGAACAGTACTTCTCAAACTTTAAAATCCCTCAGAATTACTTGGGAGACTTCTTAAACTGCAGATTCTGATTTAGACAATCTGGGGTGGATGCTGCAATTTATTTCCAACAAGCTCATAGATAATTCTAGTACTCCTGCTCTGGGTACCTTACTATTAGTAATGAGGGGCCAGACTATATTCTGAGTTAAGAAGTTGTTTAATTTCAGTTGATAAGTTGACCCTGTGTCAGGCACATACTTAATCAATTAATATTTCAGTTTCTTAATCTCTTTAATAGAATTGCCTCTTCCCTTACTGCTCCATTTTGGGATAGGACAACAGTACAAATGCATAAGTAAAGAAAGAAAATTTACCTGCAGCTTCATCTCTAGAAATACAAATGCTTCCATATTATGATGCTTGCATTGATATCAGACTCATCATGGTACAGTGACAAGTTAGGGTTGATAACCCCGGACAAATTATTTTAATTTTCAGAAGTATGCTTATCTCATCTATGAAATTCATATATTCATATATTCATTGAAGAAAAACTTATTGGCACTTATTATGTACCAGGCATTGTGCTTGTAACTGAAGATATTATAGTAAATGAAGTCATCAAGCTTATATTCTAGTAGGGGAATACAAGAGTAGGGGGAGATATGTTATATTGGTAAACACATGTAACCAATTAACAATATAATTACAGAGTACACATTCTATGAAAGAAACAAATGAGCTTTAATTTTAAAAAAATTTATAGAAATAAAATAAGGTTACTCTGGGATGGTGAATGTTTTTCTTAGATAGGAAGAAAGAAAAGGAACCAGTCAGAAGAGAAGAAAGAAAAGCATCACAGAGAGAATGAAACACGTTTCCTATGGCAGGAAAGCTCTTGGGTTGTAATTGGATATCTACATGTAGAGTGGCTGAAATGCATTAAGGAAGGTGAATATGGTACTGGAAAAGATCAGAGAAAGTGTGGTCATATCATGCAGGGCCTCACGGGCTTACATGAAGAGTTTGGATTCTATTTATTCATTTATTTTGCAACCAGAAGCAAATGTTCAATTCAGGAAAATGATAGAATCTTATTTATTTATTTATTTATTTATTTATCGTTATGAAAGTTCCCTCCAACTAGTGCTTGCTGACTGGGTAAGAAAAGATCCAGAAGAGAAGTAGGGTGTCTAGTTGGAAGTAAGAGGTGGTGGCTTATGGCAGCATTTGTGACTATGGATATGCAGAGGTATGGGGACAAATTTTAGAAATATTTGGGGCATGAAACTGACAAGGACTACTGATGGATTACATGATATCATACGGGAGCTTAAGAAAAGATAAGATTGAGAGAGAGTGGAACAATGATGACTCCCTTGTTTCAAGTTTCAGTAGCAGAGTAGATGGTGGTTTCATTTATTAAGCTGGGGGTGACTGAGGGGAAGCATGTGTAGAGATTAGAGAACCAAGCACTCAATAATAATAGTCCCTATTACACAGGGTGGGTTTGAGATAAAATTATATAGATTTATAATCTTCTATACAATGTCTGGCATTTAAGCACCCAATACCTAATTTTACTTTTTCTGTTATTGTTATTATTCACAAGGGATGCCCTTGATTGGCAAAGACATGATAATTCTCTTGAATTCAACAAATCATATTTTTATTTTCTCCAATGGAAAATAAATATTATTTTTGAAAATCCTTCAGTGGTGATAGAAGGACAGGATAGACTCATGTGTGCCTCAAACAACATCAATCAAACTTGCAGCCAAGTTTTGATTACAAGATCTTTATTTCTGGCAGTTATGTAAGAAGCAGAAAAAGCACAGCTGGATTTTCAGCAGTAGGTGGATACCACAAGTTCTGGAATTGGAAAAAGCACCTTCTAACTTGGAAATTGTGGAGATTTGTCTGGAGAAGTCAGAGGGAAAATAAATACAAACCTTACCCTAACACCAACTCCTCATGATACCACTTACAAAGTAAGAAACCATAGAACAAGAGCACTCAATGAATAATCCTAGTCAAAACTAGAAAATGGAACAACGAAACCTGTTGAAACTGTTCTAAGAAAGGGGGAGGAGGATAAAGGAGAAAATGGAGGAGACGAATCTAAGATATATTATGACCACTTTTGTAAATTTCACAATGTACCCCAGTACAACTATAATACACTAATAAATAAATAAAAAGGGAAAAAAGCTGGATGCTTAGGAAAGACCTAACAGGGCATCTGCAGACTTGTTAGGTGGATGATCTTAGTCTGATTTCTATACATTTGGCAAATATTTTTTACTAATATGGGAAGAAGGAGAGATTTTGGTATTTTGTCAACCTGACTGCATATAAAAACTACAGGTAAGTTTAAACATAAGGAGTCTAGATGAGTTGTAGCTCAGTGATAGAGCAATTGCTTAGTGTATGCAAGGACTTGGGTTTGATTCTAGCACCACAAAAAGTAATAATAATATAAAAAATAAAAAGATAAAGAAAAGAAAATACAGAGTCCTAGATCAGCCCCAGCAGACTTGATTCAGTAAGCTTGACAGTCTAGGTTTTCAAAATAGCTTCTGCATGATTCTGATGAGACCGATCTTCAAATTGCATTTGGAAATCATTGCTACGATGATTGGGGTGTTACTTTATAAATTGAAAACTTTGAAATCTATTCTTGTTTTCACCAATGAATAGATTATTGTATGACATTGGGAAAGTCACCTACTTGGTTATTAGTGTGTAATTTTCTGCCTCTAAAATATGATATTTTAGATTCCCTTACTATACTGGGATGAAGAAAATGTGTGAGTGAATAGATATTGAGTAGTTTGTGTTATGTGAAAGGTTCTTGGAATGGGCTATCAAAGAAGTCTTGGAATCTGTCCTGTGTGTATGCATTAGTCTACCATCCATTGCCATCATTCTTTGACATGCAAAGCCATTCACTTCATAACTTCAAAGCGTTTCTTGCCTCTTGATTTGTACACATTAATGTGAAAGAGTTGGATCATTGTGAATACACTCATTTTTTCACCAATGGTCATAAAGGTCAGTCCTCAACGTCACAAAAGTAGGAGATATGCAGAGTCAGTTGAAGCACCCCTGGAGAGCATAATCATATCATTGCTGCATCTTGGTCTGTTGAGCTGCTATAATAGAAATCCATAAACTAGGTGGCTTAAACATCAAGCAATTATTTCTTACAGTTCTAGAGGTTGAAAAGCCGAAAATCACTCAGCTCAGGGTACTCTTCTTGAGTTTCAGATGTTCATCTTTTTGCTGTGTTCTCACGTGGGAGAATGCAGATCAGGCAAGCTTTTGAGTTTCCTAAGGCACTAGTCCCATCAAAAGGTTCTTCCTGCCCCATGACTTGATTACCTCCTGAAGACCTTACCTTCTCCCATCACACTGGGGATTTGGATGTTACCACACGAGTAGGGGAGTGGGGTAATTGGCACAATATTCAGTCCACAGTACTATTTAACTAAAATAAGCAGGATAAGTGATATGATTTAGGCTTCAGTCCCCTTCAGGGGCCTATCAGGGAAAAACATTTCCTGGAATTTGGAATAACCCAGAACCCTCTAATTTCCTGACATAACCATAGTCCTTATTTGAACACAACGGCCAGAAGGAGCCCATGGCATTCAAGGGCTAAGTTCCATTCCATGGATCTTAAGACTCATGCCATAAGTGAGGATCTAGAGATATGGACATCAAGTATATTGAAACAGACCTCACTGTTGGCCATGAGAAACCAGTCAAGTGCTTTGGAAGCAGTCTGAGGTCAGGATCTAAGAGGCATCATCTGATATGGAGAAACAGAGACTCTGCAAGGTCATTAGAATCATGGCTATACAAGACCATCTTTTCTAGTAGGAGAAGAGACTATGAGGAAGGAGAATTTGTAAGATTGAGAGGGTCATAGGATCTCCTGTTGAAAGAAAACAGGAACACCTGGGAAACTAGAATGCTGCCCAGCCTCTCCTCACTCCTGCCTAGGTGCCTCCTCTTTGGTCCGGGAACCTTAGTATGAATTGTGCTATTTCTCTTGCTACCATGTAGCAGTCTCCCTCCTTGTGTTACTGGTGGCTTGTACTGAAGGGCCTGTCACTTTGTTTGGGTACCACCCAAACTCACTCTTCTCCATCCAAGTTTGATCTGTCTACCCTCACCCCTGAGGTTATTAAACTGGCAAGGAAATACATGAAATTGGCATTCTTGAATTGTTCCTCACTCTGGGCAAGGAAAGGGAGGACTATTTCCATGGTTGAAGTGTTCCAACCAATTCAGAGAAAAATACCACATGAAGTAAAAATATTATCGTCCTGGCTAAGCAAGGGTTTTCCTTTATAACCATGCTGACATGCAAGGTTTTTATAGCCTTGCCTCTCCTGTGGTGTCAGTGGTATTGCCTGTTCTCTTCAGCTGGGGGATGTCAATTCAGCAGAGGTAGAGGAAGGATTTCATCTGTGGGAGGTGGGAGAAAAGAGAGAGTCCCTGGGAGGATTTAAGCTCTAGTGTGAAGGAAGAGTCAAATATTCAGTTTGGGAGAGGAACAAAAGGGAGCCTCATACTCAAAAAGGAATTGCAGAGTCTTCACTGGAAACAGATTTGGGAAGACATTTTTAAATGGCATCTTCCTTGAGTGACAGAAACCATATACTAAAGAATACATAACATGCTATTTCATTTAGGTATTCTTTATGTATTAAGTTCAATAAGCAAAACTAACCTATACTGTCAAAGTGCACATTTTATAATACTGTCTGTTGTGGGAATAGGGGGGATTTTACTGGGAAGGAACAAAATAGGAATACTGAGGGGCTGAAAATGTTCTGTATCTTGAGATAAGCAATATTACCAAGATATATTCACCTGTAAATTTTCTTCAAGCCATATAATAAGGTATTTTTTCTATGTGTTATTTATTTATTTTTACTGTTGTTGGGGGTACATTGTGACATTCACAAAAGTTGTTACAATATATCATAGTTGAATTCACCCCACCCCCATCAAATTCCTTTATTTCCCTTCCCTCCATTCCTGGAATGGTAAATTAAACAGGTGTCATTTTTCTATTTATATACATGAGTACATAATATTTTGGAAGCCACATATTTTCTCTCATATGGGAAATACAAACCTAATACAAAATAAAAGAAATATTATGAAAAATAGTTCACATTAAGGGAAGGTCACTAATAGAAAAAGAGAGGGTAAAAGAAGTAATGGTTGATGTACTTTCTATACAAAAATGAATACAGAATTTCTAAACCTGTTGAAGTCACCATAAGAAGGGGACAAGGTAGAAAGGAGAAAAATAGAGGGGATGAACCAATTTGAGTTGTAATACATATATACATGGAAATGTCACAATGAATAACCCTCTATAGCTATCTCAAATAAACAAAAATATGTGTAATTTACTATTAGGTTCAAACTTTTTAAATGAATCTTTTTGTCTGCAATACTTATAGGTGTGGCATTAGGGGAAAAGCCTTCTGGGTGTTCAGTAGGATAGAGATGCTGTCGTAATGAGAGTGAACTGTAGAACATCACAGGAACAGCAATATCTGACACAGAAGAAGGACTATTGGCTTTGCCACCAGCAAGCACAGGTCCCCATCCTGCTTATGGGTTTTACTCTAATCTTTGAGCAGGCTTTAAATATCTCTCAGGATCAGTTTCCTTCTCTAAAATGTGGATAATAATATTTAACTTTAAGTGTTGTTTAAATGATTCAATTATGCATAGTCTTTTCTCTAAATATTTGAAATATAGCTCAAAAATGGTATTTGCTTTTAACTGAGAGTAGATACATGTCAACATTGGCTATGATGCCAAAGGACCACAGTCATAAGTCATATTTCTATCCTAAAATATTCCTAAAAATAAAGGTACAGCTCTAAAAAATTGTTTAATAGTAAATAAATGCTCTACTTATTTCTAAGTAGATATTAATAAAGTATGTCAAACTATGAAAATATTTTGTCAAAAATTATTTGAAATCAGATGTATTCTCTGATGTCAGATCTTGGAAAAGGAACTTAACATCTCTTCTCAGTTTGTTTCTTTATCTAGAAAGTGGGGATGAAACTATGATTTTATTGTAAGAATATTATGATGAATCAGTTTGTTTGTTGTATAATATGCCTTGTAACGTACCTATGCCATTAATTTCAGTCTGATGATTCAATAGGGCAAATATGTCTAATGCCTAATATAAGCCAGATATTTTTTTAGTTCCTGAGGGTTAAAAACAAGAATAGAATAAGATACAGCATCTGGCTTCTGGAAACTTCCCGTCTAGTAGGAAAGACTGATGTGCACATTTATAGGACAATGTGATAAATGTTATGTGAGTACAATGTTAGAGTACTGGACAGGCACAAAGAGACATTGTACAATTGTCAGTTAAAAGCATATATGGATGACTACATCTCAGTTTTAAAAGGGCATCATAGCAAAAGAAAATGGTGAATTAAGGATGCCATATGGTTGAGAGAGTCAATGGTAAAGGAATATTTATATTTTAAAGTCACATGTTTATCTGTAACCATGAGTGTTCTGAAGTGTATATATTAAAACAGCAAAACTGGAAAGTGCCTTTAAATTGCAGTGAGTCAGAAGGAGAATGGAATGGAATTTGCAGTAACAAGAATTCTACTTATTTTGACTCCCATCTACCTTAAACAGTATCTTTGGTTGGAGGCCATGAATGTGCATGAGAAGGAAGAGCCATTCTTTCAGGAAAGTATTGACTCATATCTGCTTTAGGATCTGCTGAAAGATATGAACCTTTTCCAAGGAAAATTGAACTTATAAACAAACAAAACAATTGCAGTAAATTCAGGGAGGTTGTTGTCATTCTGAAAGTTAGATTGGGATTCTGTTTTAAAATAATACTCACACTGCTGTGTGTTCTCTTCTCTCTGAAGGAGCAATAAATATTAGCAACTTCATCAATTCTATTGTCATAGTAACACTGATGATCCTCAAATCACATCAGGTTAGTTTCCTGAGTGTGTGTGACATCTTTCTGTACCTCATGCTACCTGGCATTTTCTAGTGTACTTATAGGTGACAAGTATCTAAGAATCTCAAAGAAAACTTAGCTATAAATAATCAAGATGTACTATTCATCAAAATCTCTTGAGTATACATCATATTTACATTGCCTACTATCACTACAGCAAATAAGTAAATATTACTAATTTTTGTTTCGTAATTTAATATTAGACTGGGGTGACAGGACCACTGACTAACAAGAACCATTTTCCCCTGTCTGTTTGCCTACCCTTGTCACATACTGCTGATAATCTAGTCCTCTTTGATGGGTTATTTTGTTTTATGTCTTATCAGCAAGTTTTTGAAGATACAGTGCCTAGAAGGTGGAATTTGGGAGCAAGGCAGTTGCATACCAGTGGTGTGTGAGCCTCCTTCTCCTGTTTTTGAAGGCATGTATGAATGTACCAATGGCTTCAAGCTGGACAGCCAGTGTGTGCTCAACTGTAACCAGGAAAGTGAAAGGGTAAGGAAAACTCCTTGAACTTTGTTTTGAATCAGTCTATGCTCTGATCTTCATGGGCCTGTGAAGAATTTTGAGTAGAAATGATCTGAAAGAATCCCAACAGCCAAGGTCTTAACTCAGTTGGGATTCTAAACAGGGCCATTGATATTATTTGATAGGAAATTCAGAAGATGCCATGTTTTTTGGAAAATTCTCTCTCAAGTTCAGAACTTTCTCTGGAGTAAGAAGAAGAACCTGATTGGTAGTGTACCTGGGTACATTTTAGATAATTCTGGGATCCTGTTTTGGCAATGCAGTCTCCTCTCATGCATGGCCACGACCTAACTTGGCTAAGAATGCTAGTTTTATAATTTTTTTTAGTAAAACAGAGTCCTGAACAGAAACATGATTTCCTCACAAAGTTGAAAGTACATTTTAACTATTATCCTGCCTAGATTTTGGCACAAGTCCCAAATGAAACCACAGTCTTATCATGGTTGTGTGACTAAAATAAATTTTGTTTTAGAATATTTTTGAGTACCACACACATACGTAAGACCAGGAAGTCAAGTAGACTTCCTAGGCAAAGATCAATGACCTCGTCTGCTCCCTTGACACATCATTAGCTTAGTGCCCAGCATTTCAAGGTAAGCACTGCAGAACAGATGCATAAAATGAGACCCTAAGATGTCAAACACATCTATTTGCACCAATTGCTTAAGGACCAAGGAGGTAGACAGATGATGGGAGCACTATTTACATTTCAAAATCTTATTTTCTTAGTTTGTTAGTTACTATAACCCTTTGTATTCCAGATAGACCGTACTTTGTGATTACTGGGGGTGTGAAGCCAAGAGTTACACAAGCTAGCAGATATGTGGAGAAAGGGAATCAACCTTTGATGAGACCAAAAGCAACTACAGTGTAATCTTTCCAGTAGAAAGACAAAAACACAAATTTAAGAGAATTATTACTTGGTTTCACTGGATGAAACTCATCTTGAAGTAAAATGTGACATTTGCCACAGGCAGAATTCGTGTGATAGTATGTATGAATCAGTGCAAAACAATACCATCTGGGAAAATTTTCAGAAAACAGCTCAGAATAATTTGACTATGGCCAATAGCTCATCATATCCTTGTAGCTAAAGGAAAATGCATTGTGTTGATAATGGCAAAATTGTTCATGATTCCTTCACATGGAGATAGCAAGGAATTCTCTTAGTCTCTCTCTTTCTCTCCTTCCCTCCCTCTCCCTCTCTTTCTGTTCCTAACCTGTTTTTGCTATTCTCAACACTGTTTATTGTTTCAATAAAGTCTTTTAGTTCAATTTCCTCATAATGAGTTAACAAAACAATAATGGAGATGTTCTTTACCTTTGATATTTTAGCTTCCCATCCTCTGCACTAAAGAGGGACTGTGGACCCGGGAGTTCAAGTTGTGTGAGAATTTGCAAGGCGAATGCCCACCACCCGCCTCAGAGCTGAATTTTGTGGAGTACAAGTGTGAACAGGGATATGGAATTGGTAAGGATGGGAAGGGGTGGTGAAGTCTGTTCCCAAGTTATCCTTTTATTAGGTCTGAGTAGATCATGAATCAAATGCTCTATGACTCTTAGCTGCTTTAGTAACAATGAAATTTGTGGCAAATTTGTTGATTTTCACCCTTTTGCTTATGTACAATATTGCTGTGGCTCCTAACCCATCTGGTCATATTACCTACTTTGCTCCAGGGCTAAGAGTGGATGGATTTATGGCAAGAATTGTAGCTCCAAGATGAAAGGTAGGAATGTGTAGCCACATTCACATGTGTGCCTTTGCTCTCATGTATTACTCTTTGCTCTAAGAAAGAGTTCCTGAGAGGTACAATTTGAGATTGCAGTTGCTTGTGTTGCTCTTCAGCCATTCTTTCTCTACAGTGGACTAGGCTTCAGAGCCAGTGGGCAATTTCTTATTCAAGTAATTTCAATTAAAGGTCTTTGTGGCTAGAGCTGACTTATAGTGATGCTAATCTAACTTTGCCCAGTCTAGTCCTCAGTATCAGAAAATAGTTGAAATCTGCATGAAAGAAAGCTTATAAGATTCTCCCTGATTTCTGAGTTGCATAGGCAAGGAGTAATTTTACAGGACATTTTTATCTTGTGTAATACCAATAAATATAACTTGTGTTAATTAAAAACCTGATTCATTTATGAAATGATTCTTGATCATGTTCAAGGTACTCCTCGCACTGTGATGTCTTGTGTTCAGGTCTAGAATATCAGGGAGATCTTCATGTCTTTTGAATGGTGTTTCATGAACAGATTCTCATCCTTAAAACCTTCAATTTCTGCATTAAAATATTATATACTTACATATCTAGAGTCCTAAGAAAGGATGTAATTTTTTATCATTATAAAAGTTGCTTAAAAACAGAAATACAGACAGTGAGAGCTCAAAAGAAACTTGTAGATCATCAAATTTATAGATGAGGAAACAGTGAACTTTCAGAGTATGTTTTCTATAAGTAGAATTTTAGGAGACACTTGGACCTCCACATGCAGGGAAACAGAGCAATATTTTCCTTAGAGAGACCAACACTCAGCCAAAATACTGATTTTTCTATTGCTTCCTCCCTTAATCATGTAAGTTTCCTGGCTGACAATATAATGATATTCAGTGTAGCAACAGACAGGATATTCACTGGAGTAATTTCATAATTGCTGGGCCATTTTCCCCAGCCATTTGAGTTATTAGGTAGTAGACACTGCAATTATAGGCTACCAGGAGACCATATAAGCAGGTATGATATTAAATATATTTAAAAGCATCAGTAATTACCATAGAGTTTGGCTAGCCAGAGTTCTGGAGTGGGACTTAGAGGTCTGCTGAACCAAAAGTTAATCTCTTAGTTAATCATACAGAGTCTCAGAGATCTCAGAGGAGAGAGTGCTTTGGGCAAGAAGTTAGCTTGTGGTGGTGCCTCTTAACCAATTTGTGTAAAATTATCACTATAGCTAGTAGAAGAATATTAACCCTGCCTACAACTATCATAATATGATGATTCATAATACAGAATTCAATTGTTATTAGAAAAATCAAAGCTGTTGATTACAAGATGAAAAAGACTGTGATCTGGAAGCCCAAGTTTCTGCTGTAAATTTCTGCTTCTTCAGGTGCAGTATGTTCCCCATCCTGTGTAATCCCCCCTAGCGATCCTGTGATGCTGCCAGAGAACATCACTGCTGACACTCTGGAGCACTGGATGGAGCCCATTAAAGTCCAGGTGAGTAAAGGGACATTTTTGTGTGATGGTGAGCAACTCTCAACTGATGGAATATTTCCTGGTAGAATTCCAGAAGCTTTCCAAGCATCCTTGAAGCAAACAACCATGTGGCTAATTTCTATAGACAAGAATGAAGCATCATGTAGAGAAAGGAGGAAAGCCAGAGGGGGTGAAATGAAAAATATAAAGGGTAAGATGGAAATAAAGCCCAGAGACATAAAGAACAAGGAGGGAAATGACTACTAGTGAAAGTAGGACAAGGAAAGTAAAGATAATTGAAAGAAATATATAAAGATGACAGGAGGGAAGAGAAGGATGAATTTTAAAAAGTGAAAATAAAACTGAAAACAGGGACAGAGAGAGAGTAAAGGAACTGAGTAAGAAGAGAATGTGCTTTCCTGTCTCCATCTCCCATACTCTCTTTCTAAACTTTGAAATCCTTTCCTTGAACTATTATTTAAGGTCAAAGTCATCAACCAAATCCACTGCATCTATAGCCTCTTCCTTGGGCTTTTCCTTTGCCTTTCTTTTCTACTTCAGACTCTGGCTTTCTGCAGGTTAATGGTCCTTGCTTTCTCTCTCACACCCAACCTACTCCTAGGTCTGCAAGTGAGGTAGGTATCTTCCTCTCTCATCATTGCCACCTCCAAACCATTTTCCCTCCCTCCTCCCCAGAATCACTGACATTTGAATCCAATACCAACAGAATAAATCATGCACCATCCTCATGCCTGCTGTCATCTTCCGACCCTTAGGTCACACCTTCCCCTTACTTAAATGCTCTAGCTCCTAGTTTCCAAACTGCAAAATTATGTTCTTCATTTTATTAAGGCCTCCCTTCAGCAGCCTTTGAGGTGAATCATTATTTTTTCACTATAGTTTCATAGAACTTTGTTCATTTCTAGTGCCTTTTCCAGTGCCTGTCACTTTGTGTTTTAGGAACATTGATTGAGTAAGTAAAAAGAAAATGTTACAGCATCACTTTTTATTTGAGAAATAAATGTACATTTTCTCCCCACACTGGATGCTTTTGAGAAGCTTCTTATTCCTAATGTATAATCACATCCTTGTCAGTGGTCAAACTCTCCATCCTATGAATAAAATGTAGAATACTTATTTCTCCTTAAGCCAGTACATCAAATATTATCATTTCTAATATTGCATTTCTCATGACTACGGTTTAGTTCGTAAATTCTTGGCTTTGGACATAGGTTCCCCAGGCATGACTTTGAGGACAATAACATCAGAATAACCCTGACCATCATTGACTCAAAAACGTATTTTTTAAAAAAAGCTGAATTTGTACTCCTGAACTTTGTTAGTCATCAAATAGCCCCAGGCAATCTGCTTCACTGTTCTCTGTCTCCATTTCCTCCTGTGTAAGTGGGAATAATACTTGTCTCCATGGGTTAATATGAGAATCAGAAGAGAACCATCTGGATAGAATTTAACTTTCTTGGTGCAACAATGGTAATCTTTCTTGGTTAGTTGCCATTCTTACTTAAAGCAGGTTGCTTGCTTACTTAAACCTGTCTTTTTCCATCTTTAGTGACACTATCCTGCTCTTTATGATTTGGAGATGCATCTAAACTATGTGGCTGGTCATAGTTTATAGTATTTTAGGGGCACAATTGCTTTTGGGGAACTCTTGGGATGTGTGTCATATTTCTATATGAGAACAAAGTAGAATAAATTAGCTGCTTCTAATAATGTAGGGGAAGAAATGAGGTAACTTGAAAAATCTATTTCATCATCACCTTGTAGGAGTAATTTATTCCTGGAAAAAAAAGACCTCAGCAGTCAGAATTTCAAAAGTTGCAAACCCAACAGCAGGGAGGTAGGGCAAGATGGCAGATTAGAAGCATCCACTGTTTTGACTTCATAAAGAAGAAGAATTGGGTAAAACAAGAGAGAAAGAGAGGAAGAACATCAGGAATCACAAAAGAGGTATCAGAAAAGCAAGGAGAAACTGAGACAACAGAGTAAAGCATCAAAATTTCCAAATCCCATCCCCATCTCCCTAGGAAGGGGAGAATAAGCTGATGGCACAATCACAAGATAAGCCAGATGGCCTTGGCAACAGACTGGCAATTCAAGCTATAAAATAAGCCTACACTCCCCCCAACCATTAAGCCCAGTGCAGAGATTTAATAAGGTAGTTGGTGCTCTGGTATGGAAAGAGAAGAAAGATATTCTGTTGCTCCTCTCATCTCTGAAAGCTGTATCAAGATGCCATCTTGACAGAGGCATTTCCCTGGGAACTTGAAAATAAGCACAGGGAATATGACACAGTGTCACAAGTCTAGGTGGGCAATAGACATTAGAGGTGGTCATGTAGAGGGAGAAGGTTTAACATGATCCTGCAGAAGTTCAAGCAATAGGGAGCTCCAGCAGTGAAAGATATGATGGTCACAGGCCTTGCCCTCTCTGCCTGGTGAGGAACACGTTCCATCATCTGAGGGTCACAGCAAAAATAAACTACCAAGTTTGTGGCTGACATATTATTTGCTTCCAGCACTGTTGACTGCTAGGTGGCTTGGAGGGTCTTGAGTCAGACACTCCAAATCATGTGATATCCACAATCTCCTCTCTCCCTCTCTCCCACCATGGAGGTAAATTGCTGGGAAGGGTCTGAAAGCACAAAGACCTGGCTCCAAGAACTATATCCAGGACTGTGTTTACTGCCAGGTGGGTCTGAAGACCTTCAAGTCCAGAACACCTGAATCATAAAACTTTCACAGCCTCCTCCTCTACACAAGGAGGTGAACTTCTGTAAGTGAACAGACCCACCTCTAGGAACTGTATCATGACATGTATTAGCTGTCAGGTAGGACTCAGTGCTCCATGTCCAGACTCTCTGAATCACAAGACTTCCACAAACTCTTTCTCCCTTTTGGGAGATGAACTTCTGGATGGGGTCTGTAAGCACTGAGACCAGCGAACAGAGCTCCTAAGTCCCCCATTTCTCTTTCATCTGGTGCAGAACTAAGTGCTCTGTTTGCTTCCCCACTCTGATACATTTAAGGTTTGTTTCTAGGCTTGGATACTTACTACCTCTGGTGACACAAACTGGGGGGGTTGTAGAACAAGTAGGAAATCTGCCTGGACCACAGGCTATAAACCTCACTGTGGCCAGAAGTGGATCCCAGTATACAATGAAGGGAAGCTTCTATATTAAAAGCACCAGATTTGACCCTTTTACAGATCAAACCAGCTAGTTTTCCTGTATGTGAGGGACACAGGGCCCTAAGCATGTGAGCAAGTGTTTGGCTACTGAGACATACCCCAACTTCAGTGGTAAGAAATAGCACCTTAACATAGTCACTACACTGTCTTGCATAAACATTGACAATATTTTAATGGAAAGACTACAGGAAATTAAATGTTTGAACCAATGACTTGGCCTTTGATGTACAAATCCTAATGCAGAAACACAAGAAATATGAAGGAAACAAGGCAACATGACTCCTCCAACACAGCAATGCCACAGTAATACACAGTAATGATAATGAAGAGGAAGAATTCCCAAACAAACCATTTTTTAAAAAATTATTATAAGAATGATCAATGAAATTAAAGAGGACACAAGCAAATGTCTGAATGAATTCAAAGAAAACTCAAAGAAAGATTTGAATGAAATATAGAAGACAATGTGGGACATGAAAAATAATTTTAATAAAGATAGAAATTCTGAAAAAAATTAAATTAAAATTCTGGAAATGAATTGCTCAATAAGTCAAATAAAAAACTCAATTGAAAGTCTCTCAAGTAGACTGGGTCAAATTGAAGACAGACTATCAGTGCTTGAGGATAAGGTAGATATATTAGAACATGCAGATGAACATGGAGGAAAAAATTAAGAAGTATGAGTGAAACATGCAAGACCTCTGGGATACCATTAAAAAAAATAATGGGCATGGAAGAAGGAGTAGAGGTTTCAGCTAAAGGTAGAGAAAATATATTGAATAAAATAATAGCAGAAATATCCCAAATCTTGAGATAATCATCAAGATATAGGAAGAATTTAAGACTTCAAATAGACAAAAACCAGAAATATGAATTATATTATATCATATTATAGTTATATAATATCACATCATATTATAGTTAGAACATTAGGCATAATGATCAAAGAAAGAATATGAAAAGCTTTAAGAGAGAAGTGTCAAGTCACCTGTAAAGACACACTCATATGAATAACAGCAGACTTCTCAACATAAACTTTGAAAATAAGGAAGGCATGGAATAATGTATTTCAGGCCAAAAAAGAAGACTACTGTACTCAGCAAAGATATCCTTCGTAATTAAAGGAGAAATAAAAAATTTCCATGATAAAGAAAAACTAAACCAGTTCTGCCAAAGATATTTAAAGGAACACTATATACAGAAGGGGAAGATAAATGCAACTATGAAAATATAGGAAGGAATAAATCTCACTAGACAAGTAGATAGGCAAATGAGGAGTGAAGACTGTATAATTACAGTCAATAAAATGGCAGGAATTTCTACATACCTTTCAATTATAACTCTTCAATGTTCATGGTCTCAGTTCTCCAAATAACAAGGACTGGCAGACTGGATTAAGAAACAAAACCTGACTATATTTTACTTCTAAGAACTACACCTCAGTGGCAAGATAAACAGGCTTAAAGTAAAAAGATGGGGAAAGATTTTCCAAATCAATGGTGTCTGAAAACAAGCAGGAGTATCTGTACTCATATCAGAAAAGCTAGACTTCAAACTAAAATTAGCCAGAAAAGAAAAAGAAGGTCACTTCATATGAATAAAGAGAATCATCCAGCCTAGAAGAGGTAACAATCATAATCATATATGCACTAAACGTCAGAGCACTCAATTTTATAAAACAAACACTACTAGACTTAAAAACAGGTATACCTAACACAGTAATAGTGGTTGACTTTAATATCCTACTCTTACCAACAGATATGTCATTCAATGATATATAACCTTCATGTAGATCAAATGGATATAACAGACATCTATAGAATATTACACTCAAAAGCTTCAGAATACACATTCTTCTCAGTAGCCCACAGAATTTTTTCCAAAATTAATCATACATCAAGATGTAAAGCAAATATTAGTAAATACAGTAAAATTGAAATGTTTTTTTTTATTTTATCACACCACAATGTCATAAAGCTAGAAATCAATAATAAAAGAAACTATAGAAAATATCCAAACATATGGGGACTGAAGAATTCATTCTTGAGTGACTGTAGGTCATGGAAGAAATAAGGAGTGAAACTGAAAAACTCCTAGAATCAAATGAAAATGAGAACAAAATTTACCAGAACTACTAGGATACAGCAAAGGCACTACTAGGAAGAAAGTTTATAGCTATAAGTACCTTCATTAAAAAAATCAGAGAGACCCCCCCAAAATAACCTAATGATTCACTTTAAGCTACTACAAAAATAAGAACAAGCGAGCTCTCAAAGCTGTAAACAGAAAGAAATAATAAAGGGTAGGACAGAAATGGACAAAAAAAATGGAGACTAAAAGAACTATACAAAACCATCAAAGAAGCAGAAAGTATGTGGTTTGAAAAGATGGACAGAATTGGCAAACCCTTGACCAAACTAATCAAAAGAGAGAGGGAGAAGACCCAAATTGATAAAATGAGAAACAAGAAAAGGGATATCACAACAAACACCAATGAAATTAAGAGGATTATTAGGTAATATCTGGAAACTTATTTTCTAATACACTGGAAAACCTAAAAGAAATTGATAAATTTGAACTTCCAAAATTGAACCAAGAAGAAATAAGCCACATAAACAGATCTACATAAAAAGCAAAGAAATTAAAATAGCAACAAAGTGTCTCACATCCAAGAAAAGCCCAGGACCAGATGGATTCACTGCTGAGGATGGCTCAACATGTACAAATCAATAAACATAAGATAGCACATAAACAGACTGAAGGGCAGAAAGTACATGATTAGCTCAATCAGTGAAATAAAATCCTTTTATAAAATTCAACATCCATTCATGATACAAGCCCCAAAGAAACTAGGAACAGAGGAAATACACTTCAACATTATGAAGGCTATGTATGATAAACCAATAGCCAACAATGAAAAACCTGAAAGTATCTTCTCTAAGTCAAGAACATGACAAAGTGTCCACTCTCTCTACTCTTGTTCAATATAGTGCTGAGTTCTTAGATAGAAAAATAAGGTGAGAGAAAGAAGTAAGAGGGATACAAATAAAAAAGGAAGAAGTTAAACTATACTATTCACAGATATGACCTTAAAAGACACCAACAAAAAAATTCTTAGTCCTGATAATCTCTTGCAGCAAAATAGGAGAATACAAATCAACATTTGAAAATCAATAGCTTTTCCATGTACCAATATGAACAGGCAGAGAATGAAATCAAGAAAATAATTCCATTGACAGTAGCCTTAAAAAATAAAATACCTTGGAACAAATTCAATGTGCATACATTGAAGAAAAGACAACCTCTTTTCAGTAGAAAATTGAGGACTTTCAGTAGAAGATTGAAGCTAAACCCTTATCTCTCACCCTTTGCAAAATTATTTTAAACTGGATCAAATATCTAAATGTAAGATCTGAAACTTTGAAACTACTATAGGAAAACGTAAAGATAATCACTTCAAGATATAAGCATAAGCAACACCTTTCTGAATAAGACTCTAACTGCTCAGAAAATAACTGCAAGAATTGGGGATGTATCAAATCAAAAACCTTCTGTACATTAAAGGAAACAATTAGCAGAATCTAGAGACAGCATACAGAATGGGAGAAAATATTAATATTAAACACCAAAAGAATAAATAATCCAAATAATATATGGGCAAATGAACAGAAATTTGCAAAAGAAGTACAAATATCCAACAAATGCATGAAGAAACATTCAACAGCCTTAACCATAAAGGAAATACGAATCAAAACTACATTGAGTTCCATCAGTCAGAACGATAGTTACCAAGACCAACTACAAATGTTGGTGAGGATGCAGGGAAAAAGGAACCCTTATACACTGATTGTGGAAGTATGACTTAATGCAGGCAATAAGGAAATTAGCACAGAGGTTCCTCTAACATCTAAAAATTTAACTACCATATGATCCTGCTATGCCACTCCTGGGCACATATCTGAAGAAACGTTAAGTCAACACCCAGCAGAGAGAACTGTGCACTTACGTTTACAGCAGTATTATTCACAATAGCCAAACTGTGGAATCAGCCTAGGTGTTCATGAATAGATGAACTGATAAACAAAATGTGGTATATATACACAATGGAGTATATACCATAAATAACAAAATGATGTCTTTTGCAGGAAAATGAATGGACTTGAAAATCATGCTAAGTAAAATAAGCCAGACTAAGAACAACAAATATCATATGTTCTCTCTCATATGCAGAAACTAGACCTAAAAAAAACAAAACAGTGACACAAGTACAATTAGGGGACTGTTCAGGTATGGGAATCAGCAGGAGAGAGGGTGAAAGAGAGGCTGGAGGGGGAGTGGTGAATATGATCAAAGTACTTCACATGCATGCGTGAAGACAGAATAATGAAACCCATTAAAAATTTCTAACATTTTTATAGCATATATTAGTTGTACTGGGGAGTTCATTGTCACATTTCCATATATGCTTACAATGTACCTTGGTTCAGTTCACCCTACCATCATTATCCCTCAGGAAAGGGGATAAGAAAGAGTAATAAAGGGATAAATTTGATCAAAGTACATTATATGCATGTATGGAAAAATATCTCAATGAAACCCCTTTATACAATTAATATATGGTAATAAAAGAAAACATGACAACATTTATATGTGTTCCTGAAACCCAAACCAATATCTTTCATGCTTAAACAAAATCAGATATTAATCCAATCACTGTCACTATCATATTGTCACAGAACAAGCTGAAACTTGTGCTGTCTCAGCTTTTTTATTGGTACTATATTAAGGAGCATTACTTATAAAACAAAGCTTACAAAGATGTTCTGCATTTAGGAAACAAAAACTCTACTGTAAAAGAAAAATAAGAAAGTTGATGAAGCAATGGAAATGACAAGATGACTACCTTATGTACCTCAGATCCTCTGAGATGAGACTATGTGCCAACCACAGGTGATCTCATGGCATCTATCATTTTGTGGCACTTAGTGGCTCATGAGGGCGTCCACATATAACCTTGACCTCATCAATAAGAAGAAATGTCTCATAGACTAAAGCAATTGTGGTAAACGAAACTCCATGTTAAATAAAGTCCTTGTAACTTAAATTGAGTATCTTGGGGTTGGTTCATGAATTTTAAAACTGGGTATCATTCTTTGTATATGTGTGTGTGTGTGTGTGTGTGTGGTACTGGGGATTGAACCAGGGCCTTAAGCATGCTAGGCAAGCACTCTACCATTTAAACCATGCCTCCAGTCCTTCTGTTTTTTTTTATTTTGCTTTTGAGTGGTGATCTTGCTAACTTTTCCCAGGCTGGCCTCAAACTCATGATCCTCTTACCTTTACCTCCTAAGTAGCTGGAATTATAGGCATGTATCATCACACATGGCTTTGGGTGTCCTGAAGAGTCACTTGGGCACTGTGTAAAAGTAATAGTATATATTCCGCCCTCTGAAAGGCTGGGATGGCTTGGAATGTACATCTTTCACAAGCAACTCAGGTTATTTTACTGTAATGCTTTGAGAATCACTATCCTTACAAAATAAAATACTTGCAACATAAATATTTTTTAAGTACAAGCACATGTATTTGAAGCATGGTTCATTTGTTTAGCAAATGATGCTTGTGTACATCATGAAAATCCCTGATATCTACCATATTCAAATACCTTTGTACCTGGCAAGATCACAAAAATGGATTAAATTGCATCATTTTCTCTATTCTGCTTCCAATGACTTCATTCTTTGGAATAAAAAGAGACACTTTGCATTTGGATAATACTTTAGTGCCTTCAAAGTCATATAGATAGATGAGAGAGAGACAGAGAGAGAGAAATGCATAATTTCATTTGAATCTCATCACAAACCAAGAAAGTAAGAAAAGAGATTTTATTTTCTCTATTTTACATGCACATTACATGTTGTCAGGCAATCTGTCCAAAATTACACAGCTGGCAAGAAGTAAAGAGGTGTAGCCCACTTTTCGGACTCCAAGTTCACCTTGGAGTTCACCCCATTTACTAGTCTTTTTTTTTTTCTAGTGTGTGTTTGAGTTAGTTTTCCTATCAAATAGAAAATAAGTCAATGCTCTAAGCCATGAAAACCACTCCATTTTTACATTTCCCTGTCTTATCTTGAAATCTAAGAAAAAGAATTTGAGATATCTCCCTGTAATACTGCTTTTCCTTATTATGACGGAATTTGGTGTTGTGTTCTATTTTTTGAAGAGCAATGAACTATACTTTCAGATGTCTACATCTACACGTTTTAGATGTCTGCAGAGTTTATTTGCCCTTCTCTGGGGTTCTTGTTGGTTTTTATTCCTGCAAATGCTACTCAAATAATATACTTTTTATTAAATGAAGAATTTTCATGGGCTTAAATAGTCTTGAGTTTTGATGAAAAATGAAAAATGACTCAAGGTAGCAACTGACATAAAAGTCAGAATGAGGTCCTTGTGGGTTCAAATGCAATATGATTTACTCCTTGGAGCCTCTGTGTGCTCACCTGCAAGGGGTAGGGAAATATTACCTATCTTGCAACATTGTTATAAAAATTTTAAATGATACATACGAAATATCCTACACAGTTTCTAACACATAATTCTTAAGTAAAAAGGGCAATTTCAGTTCAATTAGTACAAACTTAACCCCTGGAAATATCCTCCATCTCTATAAAGATATCACAACCTAGGTGTATGAAAAAGAAAAATATTCAATAGTTTACCTCTTTGCTTGTGTGTATGTACAAATGACTGAATTGCTTTTTGTGTTTTGGGGGGTTTTTTCCTGTACCTTTTACAAACTGGACTGGGAATAAAGATAATTAATGATCTTGCTTCCTATTGGAACACCTCTGACTGAGGAAACAATTTCTAAAAGCCTTTACTGTGAGATGAGAAGAGGGAGAAATTAAAAATTTTTTTTAATGTTTCAAAGGCATGCTGTATTCAGGAAACAATAGGCTCATGTTTAAATTCCCAAATGGACATTCTTTGTCATTGTAATGGTGACTCCCTCCTTTACTTATTTATTTACACACGGGGATCTAGACCTTCCTGTGGGGAAAGACCACCTGACCAAAAGGAAGGCTGCAAGAAAAAAAAGGGCTCCTTGCCAGTCAAACACATGCCTGTTACCCAAGGTGACAGAGCAGGAAAAGGCAACTTGACAGGCAGAGGGTAGCCAGGCACTAAGTCTGTGCTGGTATCCAGTGTTTTCATGCCCTCAAATACACAGGAACAATGACCTCCTGCCAATGGTGCCCCTACACGTGCCCTGCATCTGCCATAGCTTCAGGGCTCCTGGTAGATAGCATGAAGTCCCTGAGCTCGCCATGTGGGAAGGGCTCCTAAACTTTTTCTGGAGCGCTTTTTCATTTTCTCATCTTCCCACCCTCCCTTTTCTTTTAACTCTTCTTAATTTTTGTTCTCTTTTTTCCCCCTGTTTCTGTTTGTCATGCTAACCCCAATTCCCCACTCATCAGTAAGATTCCTTAGGGTAGACATAACATCTTATTCTTCATTGCCAGTGTCTCTTCCTTGCATGATCCTTTCCTTTGTTGCTCACAATGTGAGAGCTGTATGAAATCAGAGTCCCTTGAAGAGAATGACTCTCACTGAGCCATTTCTCAAGGAAAACCTTTTGGTTTTTCAAAAAAAACCTCTCTATGTAAGATTGAAGTTTTTATGATCATCCTTACCCATTAGGTCAAGAAAGAATTTTATTTTATCTCATGGCTTTGAAGTAGAAAACATGACGTTTTAACTTTCAAAATAATCATTTTTTTCAGGAAACTGATGTCATGAGGAAATTTTTTAAAAACATAATGCAGCAATTATTTGCCTGTAAATGAGTTTCCCTAAATCATATTTGGAAGTATTCCCTGCTGAAGTACAAAGGCATGCATCATATTCTCTTCCCCTATTATTTTGCTCCATAAATTCCTTTTTCACAAACTGAACAATGCTTGTGTTTTATTTTTTTAATACTATCATCATTATGAATTAGCCAGGCCCAAATTAATGAGATTTTTTCCCATGACTCCTCAGGATATGCTTGCAAAAATCCTTTAATACCACATGAAATCCTTCTCTCGGTCCCCCAGCGCTGTCTTGAACAAAATTGTTCAGTCACATCAAATCTTATCATTTCTGATTTTGTTTTCCTAAATTCATCCTCCAATGACTGGTATGATCTTTAAGTAAAAAAGGAGTAGTTCAAAGAGAAGAAAGAAGCAGTGGTCATACCCTCCAGTAGCTGAATGGTTTCACCCTCCTTTCTGGCTTTCTAGGACTCAGCACTACCCCAAGAGTGTTCTTTTGTGGGATGGTGTGTGACAACCCCAGAGATACTTGCTATTAATCAGTACCAATCAGATATGAGGCATGAAAGGTCTTGTTTTTCATCCCTTTTAAACATAGGATCAAAAATATACATATGGCATCATTCTCTCTAGCATCAAGGGTCTTATCACCAGGGAAGAAGAGACAAGAGTCCTGGGGGAAGGAGAAATAGAGCAAAAAGCAAATTTTTATCTTCCAAATAAACATGCAAAATGAATAATTCTGTGCTTAATTTGGGCCACAAACATGTGTAGCAATGAGGACACTGTCACAAACCTAGGCAGTGGCAGAACTTTGTGACCTGATGTGATCAGCAGCCCATTTTGACAATTTCTGACTTTAAAAAAAAAATGAGGAATTTTCTGTTAGGTCTTATGGTTGGATAACTATTAGTCTTGTAACCTACAAGAAATATAACTAAGCAACAGCCTTCAATCTTATGACCATCCTAATAACCCTTAACTGCTCCTTTGTTTCCTCCGTCTCTGTCTCCACCCTTCCTTCATTCCTTTATATTTTTTCCTTTCTTTATTTCATTTTCATTTTTAAAGGAATTTTTAAATGGCAAAACAAGGAGAATCTACTGTTTTCTCATGAGCCTTTTCCTTTTGGAAAGCTTAAACCAAATCCTTAGTTTTTTACAATCAATTAATCTAAGGTGTTTGCTAATAGAGTAAGAGTGACAGTTGTAGTCATATGTTAGTGCATAGAAATAATATCGAATTCAGAGTAGTTGTTGCCATTAGGGAGAAAGGAAGGAGAATGATATCGGAGGGAGACATACAGGAGACACAATTGAATATGTTGTGACCCTACTCTGTAATCAGAAACAGTAAGATGTAAAAATATGATAAAGCTAGACAGAGGATTTCTATTATTCTCGATAGCTTTTCAAGTGTAACATATATGATTGTCATTTGCCAAAAGTATTCCAGAAAATAAGAAAATCAAATTCACCTCTCACTCAAGAGCTTCTCTGTCATTCAGTCTCACTGCTATCCTCCTGATCTACTTCCCTCTTGCATCTCAAGTGTGTCCATAAAATTTAATCCTGAAAAGCACTTGAAATTATCTTTTAATTAGGATAAATTAGTTATTGGTGTAAGCACATCTTTATAAATAAAAGAGGTCTTTACAGGATGCTTGATTTTCACAGATCAGAAGACGGAGGACAAATGAAGAGATCTAACATTACATTTAGTAGTTAGTAAATGCTTATAAATATATACCTCTGTAAGTCAGAGATAAGGAATAGGACAGGTTGACAGTACTTCTTAAGGATTTTGTAATGTAGGAAGGGATATAACACAGGTTCCACCAACTTTTGTGACTTTTCATAGAGCTTAAGGAGGGCTGCCAGTTTGAACTTCACTCAAGACTGAATTACACAACATTAAAAACTAATGACATAGATATTGTCAACTCCATTCTTATGAATTTGTTTTATAGATAGACTTTCATGTGTGAAATGATTTTGCAGAAGCTTTTATTGTTACAGGAAAAGTACTGAGACTAAAATATCTATCCATATGAGTCTGGTTGAGTAAGTCAGAGTACGTTCATGTGGTGGATTACTATGCATTCAGTAGAATGCAACATCCTAGATAATATAAAATAAACAAAACTCCATGATGCATTGTGGAGTAAACTAAAGTAAATCATCCAACAAATAATGCTAACAGTAAAAAAGCCAAAATGAAAAATAGAATTATAGCATTCTACAATTTGTGTGAGGAAATTTGTGTGTGTGTGTGTGTGTGTGTGTGTGTGTGTGTGTAAAATATTTCTATATGGTGTGAAAAAGAATTTGAAGTAGGATGGAAGAAACTGGGTAGTTAGAGAGCAAAAGGAACTCTGTACCATTTTAAGGTGTTTTATATTTTATTCTTTGAACATGGGATTACCTTGTAATAAAATAAAATTACACAAAAATACAAGGACATCAAAATAAATTGAAAATTATATAAGAAACAGGAAAAATGAGCCTGGAGGGGGAAAGAATTGGAAAATAAAGACAGACATAAAAAAAAGAAAAAAAGAAAAAGAAAGACAAGATTCTTTCTCTTTGTTTCCTTTTTCTCTTTGTAGAATTTCTAGTGTTAGAAGATGAAAACTGCATTTTTATAAAAGCAGTGGACAGGTAGAAGGTTGGGAGGGCATAAGAGAAGTTAAAACAATAGGTTCATAGTTTCTTGATGAGTTCTGGCTGTCTAGACTGTGTGAGTTTGCCCAGAGTGAGAATCTCCTTCTGTGGAGAAATTAGCATTCTTCGGATACCTTCTCCCAAAACATTTTTGAGCTCTTTGAGGGCAGCACTAGGTTCACAGATTCACAGGATCATTGAGAAATCTGGCTAATAGCAAGTGAGTTTGTATACATCTGTTCTGAATTGAAAGACTAACTGATTAGGGTGGGGACCTTAGTGAACACAATACTATAAGAAGGAATAAAGTTGCCTTTCAATGGGACAATTTATTGTATTTTCCCATTACTACTATCTGGAGTCAGCAAACATGTGAAAAATGATATTTTAAACAATAAGTATCATGACAATTGCTAAGTAGGGTTCCAGTAGACTCTGCTTTAAAACATAGATAAGAATCATTTCTAGTTAGCAGAGCTATTATTTATATGCAAAATGTTCTGCTTAAGTGGCTTTATGTACAGGAAAATAACTCACTGTTTTTACCCATGTTGTGTTTACTTTGTGTATTTATTTTAATAATCCCTTTTTTATTGCAATGATAACTTAAGCCAAGTCAACTTCTGAAAATACATTACAATACAGCATCTTGAATATAAAAGTTAGTGAAGATTTATTGTATTTATTTTCCCTTTAGGGAAGCTATGGAAAAAAAAGTATTTTAGTTTTTGTAGTATATCTCCAGAAAATTATTGCCAACTCCCATTCTCATAACTGACCATGAGGTATACATTCACTTATCTATATATTGGTATATACAACTGTCTACAATCTGACTATTGAGGATATGCTCAATATATTACAAAACATATAATTTCTGATTACTGGAGTTCTATCCTGTGTTAAAGCTCATATGTCATCATGTATTATTTTTCTTCTCATTGCCCTGAATTTCAGTTGTACTGAATTGAAGTATGAGCATGAAAGTCTACAGGTGAGAGGGTTTGCCATAAGCAATGGAGAGCACTTTTTTTTCCCCTGAAATCTGCTCTGGAACTTTCTCTTTTCCTGTAGTATATCCTCTGAAATTTCAAAATACAAATATTAACAGTTAAAAGCTCACTGAAGATTGAGATTATTACTTAACAAAGCATAGGTCACCATTTGTTCAATTGTGCATCTGGAAATGGCCTTTGGGAATGAGATACTCACTGGTGTTTCAACATGAAAGTGTTTATGTTTCCACGAGCTTAATGTCGGCACCAGTTTGAGTTCTGCTGATTTCTCATTAGTCTTATTTGTCCAGTGTGTGGACAATGTTCTATTTCTTACCAGAAGGGCTAAATAGTGTTAACAAGAATTACAGAGAGTACAATTTGGCCTCTGGTCCAAACTTGGGCACACACATTTTATAATCTAGGATTTCTGAGATCCATTAGTCCAGTTCATTTTTGTTGCAGTAAAAAAAAAATACTCAAAGCTGGATACTTTAGTAATTAAAGGGGTATATTTGGTTCATGATTCTGGTGGTCAGAAGATCCAAATAGCATGGCACCAGTGTCCTAGTGAGGGCTTCCTGGTAGCATCCCAACATAGTGGTTGACATCATGGCAAGTACATATTCAAGATAGAGAGCAAATGGTAAAGCAAGAAGCCAGAGGGACTCAGGGGCTTGGATGGCCTTTCTTATAATTCAATCTCATGGGAACTAATGAGCATCCCAGAGAACTACACTAACCCTTTATGAGGGTGATGTCCCCTGTGACCTAATTTCTGTCCATCAGGCCCCACTTGTCAAAGGTATTTTCACTTAAATACCCCACAAAACCATCAAGCCTCCAGCACATGAACCACTGGAGGACATATGCAAACCAAACCCAAACTGTTGTATCCATTTTTGGTTAAGGACTCTTCTTGTGTAGTCATATTTGTTAGCCTTTAAAAACCCATGGTGCTTCTAAATCAATATAACAATCTTAGAATTTCTTATAACATTATTTAAAAATCCAAAACAAATGGAATTTGTATTGTGCCTCAGAACAAATTAAACTCATTATAATATTGAGTATTGTTTTTTAAACCATACCTAGGGCATTTGAAATTTTGATACCTTGGTGAAGGTGGAAAAGGATGATAGTGATGAAAAATTCCTTCCATTGACAGTTTCTGCCTGACATCATCCAGCAGGGTTAGCAGTTTCCACAAGGAAGACTAGGTCCTCTCTAGGGACACAGTGAAGATTTTACTGCTAAAGAATGGAGTTGGATTGGTGGGGTGAGTGCAGAACTGGCCTTTTCTTTCACAGACCAAAATGTCTTTGTTTTTGTTATCTGTTTTTTCTCTCTTCCTCTTTAGAGCATCGTGTGTACTGGCCGACGTCAGTGGCACCCAGACCCCTTCCAGGTCCACTGCATCCAATCATGTGAGGTAAGTCAGCCTCCACTTCCATAAGCTCAGTCCAAGAGCAGAGGCCAGCTTGATTCACTGGTAATCTGTAATACAAGACCGTGTGCCTCTCCTACTCCTCTGACCTTTGTTTAGTTTCTTAAATGCATTTGGTTCCACAATCCCAAATATATAGAGATTAGGATTTCTGACTTTAGTTTTAGAAAAATTTTCAGAGTTTCAAGTGACTCATACTAAAAACAAGTTTAAAACCAAATTTGGGGAGTCTGTAAGCAGGCCTTATTTCAGCTTAGTTAGATAAGGGTTTTGCAGATCAATGGCCCATAAACATCTTTGTTAGACCAGCACAGAATCTAAGAACTATTTTTTTTTTTTTGCTAGTGTTTAAAAATTGAGATTTTTTTTTTTCTCTACAGTGAAGGGTGTGGATTCAAGTATGATATATTTGATACATTGTAAGAACCTTTGTAAACGCCACAATGTACCCCACCCAGCACAACAATAAAGGAAAACAAAACAAAACAAAGTTTTTCTCTTATAAAAGAGGATAATCTGGCAATCATGGCCACAATTAACTGGAGCTAAGTAGGATTCACAACTCCAGAGGGCTCCTTGCTGACCAGACTCCTGTGGCCTTCCCTCATTTGCATTAACTGCCTGAGTCACACAAGCTTCTGTTTGCAGTGTCTTAGTCCAATGTAGGGTAACTGATTTTTACTACCTAAAGAAATCCTGTCTACTTTACACAGTGGATGCCATTACCGGCGGGGGGGATTTAGGGTGCTCTGAATTCTTTAGCTAGATTATCTGGAGCTAACCTAACAAAGATAAGTCAAGAATGAGGCATAGCTTAACAGAGGGAGGCTGACCCAGGAATCTTGACCCTAACAAAGGAGTTACACACATACTCCATTTAAGCCCTCTCATTTTAGTAATAACTAGTGGCAAATACAAATATTCTAGTCTCAGTCACAACAGGCTTAAAAAAAAAAAATCCAAACCTCTCTCTGAAAGTAAATAAACCACTTTGCAGCAATGTCCTGATAGTTCTGACTCCTCCCTGTGTACTAGAGAGAGAGCTATTTCACTGCCATTGATTTCAAACATCCTCCCCACAAACACACCCAACCACATGCATGTTAATCCCTCTATTCTTCTGTATCTCTGTGTATCTTGATCTAATTCTGGGAAACTGAGATTCACATGAAGCCAGAAAGGGGAAAGGGAGGGGTAAGAAAGAAAAGGGAAAACTGGGTGGAGAAATGATACCCATAAAATAATGTTCTGAGAATGCATCAGGAAAACTGCTAGCATGAAGTGTGCTTTGTTATAGTGTGAGCCAACAAAATAGCTCATCTTCTGCCATCATTAGAAAAACAGATGGCAGTGGGATGGGGAGGTGGGAGAGAAGGGGGGAGTGAATCATCCACTGGCCAAGGGGCAGAAGTGGGGAAAGGAGGCCAGAGAAAGAGGGAGATAAACAGACAGAGGACTCAGGGAGCTGGGAAGAGATCAAAGGGATCCTGAGAATTCCCTTCTGCCGCTTCGATGCATGATCACAAGCAACAGCATAGATGACAGGCTTGGAGCTGGCTTCAGTGTTTCCCAGAAGGTTATGATACAGAGCTTTCCCCATTTGCTGTCCACTCTGCCCTGTACCCTAGCACAACCTCTAGATCTCTTATCCAGAGCATCCTAGGCTGCTGTAGTTCCTTAGTCAATGTGACAAGGAGCAAAGTTCCCTTCCACTATTGCCTCTCCTGACTCACTGCTATCATGTGCAGCTGCTCCTGATAGCTTTTTGTACCCCTCCCTGCCCCCACTACAGTGGTTCTCAAAGTGTGGTCCCTCGACCAGCACCTTCAGCATCACCAGGGAGCTTGTTTGCCATGTACATAACTCAGGCCCCACCCCAGACTAACTGATTCAGAAACTCTGAGCATTGGGCCTAGTAGTCTGTGTTTTTACAACCAAGGGATTCTGAAGGCCACTGAAGTTTGAGAACCACCACCTTAACCACTGAGGGAAGAGACCAGAAGGTTACTACCTGTGCATCCTTATTTTGAAGGTTTCTTTATCCAGAAGTCAATCTAACCAACATTATTTATGTTCTGATTATTCTACACTATTCTGATTATATCAGTGCTCTCCCTAATTCTCTGAGTCAGGCAACTTTTGAAAAAGTAGTTATTGGCTTCTAGTCTCTCTGCAAAGGCTAGGAAGAAGAACCCCACTTAAAGGGAGGAAGGAAGAAGAAGAAAAGGAGAGTCAGGAAAGGAAAGAGAAGTAGGCAGGGGAGAAGGAGGGGAAATAGCTCTGAAGAATTAAACAGTAGAAGTGCAGAGAGGCAGGGTAAGAAAAAGAAAGAAAGAAGAGAGACTGAAGCTGGCGTGTTCTAGGACAAGTTGGCCAATTCTTAGTTCTTTACTGGAAAAAGTCAGCTAAACATATTATGAGAACTAAAGAGTGTCAAAGACAGAGAGGGAAAACAGACCCAGAGGCAAGGGGGCCTGGAAGGTTTAAAAAGTACAGCATAGAAATCTGAATTCAAATGAGACACTTTGTGATCCAGTACCCAGAGGGGATTTCTTTTTTTGCTTTCCAATACTGAATGTAATTCTGAGATGTCCCCTTTAGCTCCTCAGCTTTGCAAGAATGGAGTGCCTCATTCATTATTTCTCTCAGTAAGCCCAAGGCAGTTAAGTCCATCACCTCACTGTCTCCAGCCCATGGCACACTTCTTGCTTCTTTGTGCCCTTGTTTTGTGTCAGCTCTCCTTTGCCACAGTACTCACGCCCTCAAGTTTCCACTATGCTGTGGTCCTCAGATTCTTTAAGAGGCACCTTCAGGGTTTGCTCTAAAAAAAAAAAAACCACTTGTCAAAGTAATTTCCTCTTCTGATTGTGACTGTGTTTCCATTGTCTCGGCAAGAACATGTGTGCACTACACATTTGCAATCCAAACTTGTTCATACATTAAAATTCTAACTTTCTCACTTGCTTCTCTAGGCCTTCTTGGTTGAAATACTCCTTATATTTTCCATTTTCTTTCATAAGTTGCAAATGGGCAAGGATGGAAACTTGGTTAGTGGAAGAGTTTTAAAATCAAACAAATCCAGACTCAAATCCTGGGTTGGCCAGTGGTGTGAGCCTCAGTGCCTTGATCTGGATTGGGAAGTGGCACAGAAAGCTATTTCAAGGAGTTATGAGGTGGGATCAATGTACGTAATGCATTTAGGGTCATACTTGGCCCATAAAAAATTCTTATAAAGTGGTGTTTTTTGTTGTGAGCTATTAGCTATTCTGTGAATGTGTACTAAATGAGTAAAGCACAAAGTAGGGGGCATTACTGCTGTTGTGGTCTCAATACAACCAGGTATGAACCTTGAGGATATGAAAAGAGAAAGGTCTCCATTCCTATTCAGAGCCATAATTCACAAATCTCTTGGAGACAGTTGGCTGTCACATCCAATAGTGTGTTACCAGATCATATATGAGTAGCTCCTCTTATTCCTCCTCTTGCTCTTCTAATTAAGGCCTTAGCACTCTCACATAGGCTATTGTAGTAGTTTTCTAATTGCTCTTCCATCTTTCCCAGACCTGTGCCCAATAATTGCCCTTATTGCTAACACAGGGTTCTTCTTATTGTTTCTCTTTTGCTAAAAAAAATCTCAGAAACTCCCCATTGTTTTCACATTTCACTCAGTAGTGAATTTGTAGGTAGTAAATGGTCCTTTGCTTTCATTCCCATGTCTTTTCAAATCCAAGTATGCACTGTTTACTCCAGACATGAAAAGCCTTTACCATACAGTATTCTAAAAAGAGCTTGGGCTTTGCACTCTGGGTCCACTTCATCTGGAATTGGATTTTAGTCCCACTTTCAGGGTGACTCTGAACAAGTTATTTTGCCTTCTTATGCCTTACTATTCTAGCAGAGTTTTAAGAGGGTTTTTGAAACAGTTTTAATAGTAATGCCTATTTCATCAGGTTGTTGCAAAGAAAAATAAGGTACCATAGGTGATAAATTCAGCCTAATGTCTTATACATAAGAGTGCGTAATAACTATTACCTATTTTTATTATCAATCATAGACTTATTAATATTGCCAAATGATATTTTATGCCTTGTATCTTCTAGTCTCATTCTTGACTCCCCCATGTTTCTCTAAACCAGTGATTCTCAACTAGGAAAAATTTTGTACTCCCACCCTTCACCATGAAGACATTTTTAGTTGCCAACAATGGGTTGAGAGAGCTACTAGCATCTAGTGGATAGAGGTTAGGGTTATTGCTGCACATCCCATCCTACCACACAAAGGTCCCACAGCCTAAAATTCTCCTGCTACCAAATATCAATAGTACCACTATCGTGAGACCTTGCACTGAGCTCATTTTTATTGATCCTTCAATATGTTTTCCTGTCATCTCTTTTATTTGGACTTTTAAAGTCTAGCACCAAACCCCAAAACTCCAACCCCAGATGAGCTATATAATTACATTGGTCTCTAGGTTAATGGGAAGTGCTGGTTTTCTGTGTGTCTGCCTCATACACTGTGACTACCTGCAAGTTGAAAACACTGTCTTTTCTATTCTATCTTAGCTACTCAACATAATGTCTGAAGCAGCTGGGGCTAAAGAAATATTTATTGATTGAAAGTATAATTTATCACATTGTTTGTAACATACCATACCAATATTCTGTGATAACTGTATAGAAAAGTTATGGTTCTTTTATCAATTGCTTATCCAAAAAAATGCACTCTTTTTCCCAGCATGAATAGGGAAATAAAGAGGGAGGGAAGGAAGAAGGGAAAGTTTGAAAATGGCTGTCTTTTATTAAAATGAGTGTTCATTCTGTCCATGAATTCTGTGACATCGGGTAATATAAGTACTTTTAAAATAAAGTGACCCTCTCTTTCTTTCTCCATCCCTTTCCTTCCTTCTTTCTTTTTCATCTTCCTTCCATTGTTCTTTTATTCCTTCTTTTTCCTTTCTTTCATAAAGTCTTGCTTATTAGCTCTTCCAACATCCACAATCTTAGGTTCACTTTAACTAAGAACAATTTATTCTCTAGGGAATGCACCTGGTAATAAAGACCACACCTTCAGCCTGATTAATCTCCTTTGTATAGAACTGATTATTTTGTATGGAATGATTAACTTTGACCTACTTCTTGGCTCTGCTTTTGCTATGAGCATATATTCTTCCTGTTCTTCTTTGCGGTCTCCATACTGGAATACAGTTTCTGATATTCTCTCTTGAATTCATTGTTAGCTGTTGTAGAGCTGTAACTTTTCTTTTTTGAAAGAAAGAGCTGTGGAGGAGGACAAAGGCAAAAGATGCCAGATGAATCAGGTTTGAATTCTGACTACACATGTTAGCTACATGTAGTACCCATCTGACTTTCTCTCAGAACTCCTGTGAGAATCAAGTGAAATAAGAAATGTTAAAGCACTGTATAAAAAGTCCAAATAATATAATTCATTAGTGATGATACTGCCTAAAGAATGGTGTATGTAACTGTATGATTAAAAATCAAAATCAGTGGCAATTGACACTAAGTTCATGTCTTTATGACTATCGATTAAGTACTACAGGTAGATACATTAATTTATATCCTCAGTAAAACTTATAAGGCTTTTTAAGATTGTTTGGAATTTCAAAAAAATCTCCTTGGTCCTGAACTGTCATTTCTTCTATAAATTCATATTCATGTTCTTATAAATGACTGTCATATCACTTATCACATTATTTTAAGATTAACTGATAGGTCTAGGCTTCCGACAATCTGCAGACTCCATAAGAGCAGGAGGTGTTTTCTGTTCACTTTTATGTCCCTTTTGAGAGATTCAGATCTAATTCTTTAGAGACTCTTGTTTGTACTTCCCTGAAAAAGGAGGTGAAGAGTTGATAGTAGAACTTTGACTTTGGAAGTCTTAAATTGGCAAAGATTGACTCAGTACTCCATGAAGTAGCCCAGTAGAGGCAAAGGTAGGGGCAGAACAGAAGGAGAAGCATATAATAAATCCTGTCATGGATAAAATCGGAAGGCTTTGTAACCATGGCAATGTAGTAGAAGGAAGAAAGCTATTGGGGTGAGAGTCAGGCTTGAACTTCAGTTCCATTCCTCAGCACATATTTCCGTGGTCAATTTTGTTAACTTCTCATATCATATTATTCTGTATGACACAGTTTAAGCTGTATTGTACAGATACAGTTTATCTCATAAAATTTTTGTCAGAATCCAGGGTTTGAAAACTGTGGAGACATGTATCTTCTTCTGGCCACGGTTTGAGGCCTTCAGAGAGATCCCACCTCTGCAGAGTATGGCATGGTGAATCACTGAGGAGTGGTGGCAAACCTGCCTTCATTGTGGGGAGGTTTTGCCTTTTTACATAGATTTTGGTGTTGATTACACCATAGGTCATTCTCTTATAAGGCTTCTTTCCAGGTTGTGCCCTTTTTCTTAGCTCACCATGGTTCTTATTCACTGGGTGGCTTATATTTGGAAACCTGTCCTTTGTTGTCTTGGTCCAAAGGTTAGGCCCATCTTGGCACCAGAGAAAACTCAGTCTAAGACAGCACAGACATGAGATTCAGAGCATAAGAAAGAATATGCAAATATCTCTTGTATGTTTGCTCAATAAACATTGAGTGTGTGATAAAAATGAATCAAATTTTATAAATAATACTGAATGAGTTGCATGATTTAAAGCAAACTACTTTTTTTTCCACTATTAATTCCCAGAAAGAGGTGACAGGCCATACTCATGTGTGTACGTATGTATGCATGTATGTATGTATTGTATATGTGTGTATGTTTTGAGAAGATGAGAAACTGGGCTGGGTCAAAGGGACTTTTGATTGAGGAGTGTTTAATAAGCCCCTTCAGAGCTTGGGGTTAAAAAGACCTATGGGGTAATGTTATTTATCATTGTGATATTCTTGAAGGAATGAGTAGCTGTCAGGAGAAAGGAAGAGAACTCAGGTAGTATATACCATTTTAAAAGAAAAAGATATCCAGTCTGCAGGTTTTATACTAGAAAAAGTTCTAGGACAAATACATCTAGGTCCAAGGCTTATATTTATAAGGCACAGGCTCTCCTTTACTGACACCATGTTCTATGAAAGAATGATTGGTCAAAAAGATAAAGAAGAAGTTACTTTTTAAATTTAACAGACATGTCATCCTAGTCCAAACAATGTACCCTACATCATTACTACACATTGGGCTGAACAGGGAGGTCTGTCCAGTGGAACAATAAGGACTTGTTTGGGCCACATGGTGTCTTTTCATATTTCATAGGCAATAGATTCAGCTGGTAGTTTCTTTAAAAGCACACTTAAGAATTACAAGGAGAGACTTATTTTTTAAATGCAGATTCTTAGGATCTACCTCTCCTTCTTGATTCCTTTTAGCCAAGCCTGCTGTAAAATACAAGAATTAATTTTTTAAACAAACATTCCAGGTGCTTGTAATACAGGTGGTCCTTAGCTGTACTTTGAGGAACTTTGGCAGATAATTACATATGGCACTGCCCCCCTCACATCTTGGGAAAAAAGGATGCATCTTCCAATAATTCTTGAAAAAATAAAGAAATCACTTAAATTCAGAAAGTTTTAGAGGTAAAAACATCTGTCAAAAAGGGCTAAAGTTATAATTCAGAAAAAGATGGATTGTTTAAAAATCATGGTTAATTTTTTTTTAATTATGGCTCACCACAAGTAAACATTAGGATAGCTCTGTTTTTAAAACAACAGACTACATACTAATAAGTTTTTAGTAGGACCATCAGAAAACCTGAGTATTTTCTTATTCTGTCACTATTCTCATCATTGAGCTGATTCTCTTTTTTCTTTAGCACTAGCTTCTTCTATAGCCATTAAAACATCTGAGGGCCACAAAAATGGTATTGGAAACTGTACAATAGTACCTTTGAGGAAAAAAATTAAAAAACTGTGATTTTAAAGCCTAAACTGAATAGGAAAAAGACTAACATAGTAAATATATTCATGTATTAAATATTTTGAGTAGAGAAAAATTAACAAGTCACCATCATCCAATGAGAACAGAACAGAAAATAATGAATTAAAAATACTGAATGAACTATTCACAGTAAATCTGTAGAAGAACAACTTGAAAGTTTTAACCTTTATACAAGGTTATAAAGGAAAGTGTTTAAAAACCATATTAGTCTTTGGAGAGTTTTAAAGGGATATATTTCTCCTCTTTCTGACATGACTAAATATTTTCTCCTGTCTCAAACACCAAAGATGGTTTAGTGTTCTCTTTCCCTGTGAATCTAACACTCCATGGATTTAAATGTAAATATATTTGTGTTTTCTTAAAGCAGCCAGTGGAGATATTTTTATCTGCCATTACCATAGAGTACTGTTTCTATAGGAATGTATACAGGAGGGAGTTGGGAGTGGAAAAATGGGGACTTAGGGACAAATTTAGCTTCACCAGGGTGGCTGCTTTGCTGAAGCATAGGTGGGAAGCTGTACTCTTTTTGCACATTTAATAGTTGATACCAACAATGCTTCCATCACTAATTCATCCCATCTGCTACACAATTCCTTGGATTCTTTCTTCTCTGTTGTCTTGGATCTCTCTCTCTCTCTCTCTCTGACTCTCTCTTATTATTTATATTCCAGATGGTAGCCCTGTTGGCTGTGTCTGGGTCATATGCTTGTTGATCACTCATGGGCACTGACTGGGTTTCCTGCTGTAACTCTTTGGGATGCAGGGGCCAGTATGTAATTCATCAGGTAGAAAACAGTGGCATGAAATTGAGTTTTTATTGCACTCTTTTTTTCTTACCCAGTCAGGAAGGGGTAGAAAGTAGCTAAATTCTGATGAACAAGTACCAATTTAGAGACTGTGCTTCATTCTGGGATGCAGAATTCCTATATATAGATGTGGAACTGAGACACTCAGAGAAGGGGAAGGGGAGGATGAAGGTTACCCTGCTTGAAATAAGACCTGATGAATAGTGGTAACCATGGGCTTTTCAACAGGTGAGGCCCTTTTGGATGAAGGGCTTTGTGACTTGTTAGAATTCTGTCTCTTCATTTTTTAGGCAAAATGATGATGGCGACGACGACAATGTGTGTGTGTGTGTGTGTGTGTGTGTGTGTGTATGATCATTCTTGTATGACCAAGTGAGGCTCCACAGAAGGATGCTAAAACCTATCAGCACAATCATGAATTTGAGGGCCCTTTGCTCTAAATGGTGAGAGGATATGTGTGAGTGCCTGCAGACTTCATCAGTATCCCACATTTTTGTGACAGCAGAAGCAGGCTCAGGCTTGTCTCTAGGAAAGCAAGAAGGAAGTTTTCTTTCAAGACTAACTATTTCAACATGCAAGCAAGGTGGATAGCTCTGCATTGCACTTGTGGAGCTCTGAGACTCAAAACTGTTGAATGATAGCAGTTGCAACCAAGGTTTGCAAAACAAACAAACAAACAAAAACCAAGAGTGGTGTGGGGCAATGGTATGGCTCCCAACAAAGGCAGCAGGCTCATTTGGGAGCTTGTTAACATTGCAGAATCTCAGGTCCCATTCTGGACTTTTAAGTGAGACACTCTAGAGGTAAAGTCCAACCATCAGTCTTGCCAAGCCCTCCAGGGGATTGAAGGCATTTTCTGGTTTGAGACCTAGTGGTCTAGAGTGTGAGAACATAGCAGCAAAATAAAGCCTGCTTTGAAGGACGTGGAGAACACCATGCTAAATACTCTTCTCCTGTCCCAAATTTCTCCTTTCTGTTCTCCTCAGCTTTGTAGACAAATCTGCTCAGATGTTTTGTTCCCTTAATCCTTCTTATCTGTAAGATTTATCTCTATTATACGCCTTCGTAAGGTGCTTTTCATCACTGTTAGCATACATTACTCTTAACAAATGCTGAATGTTCTTATTAGGACAGCCCAAAATAAAATTAGAAATGTGACCAAATGGAATTACTACTGATCTTTCATAAAGTACTCTTATGTGAATATGTCTTTATGAAATCCTTATTAGAAAAAGAAAAAGGAATCATATTATGACATAAAAAATCAAATGCTGTGGTCCAACTTTATCACTTGTGCACTACTATGATTACAAAGTTAACTTCTTCTATATCTTCTTTATTTACAGATTGTTATTTAAATAATAGTTGAGAAAACTAAACTCTTTGCCATGTTTTAGCTATTTGTAAAGCAGATATGATAATTTTTTCTTCCCTGCTTCTCAGAAGATAGATCTTCTTCTGAGCTTAATTTTCTTTTAATTCTTGCCAAATTCTTTAGGACCTATGGGTGAGAGGGAGTTATAGCAATCATTATTAGGGTTGGGATGACAGTGTCCGAGCCATCATGGCAATAACCATTAGACTTTTGGTAGTCGTACTGTAGATCCTCACAAGTCTATGTCTAAATGTGCATTAGATGTGTGAAACTCAAGAGAGAAGTTGAAAATTAGCTTCGGTTGCAGTTGTCTTCCAGGCTCATTGGCTGCCAAATTCTAATCCCCTTGAGATTTGTTTGTAAATTTCACCTCCAGTTTTGTTCAATCTCTGTACCAGCCTGAAAATCCAAGCATGTCTTTAGGCTTGTCCAGAGTCCCATTTGATTCAGGGCTCAACTTCAGAGTCTCCAGCTGGAACCTCTGAAAATCAGACTCCAAATGTTAATTAGGACTAGGTTTTCACTTTGAAAGCTAAAACCATTGTTTTTTTTTTTTATTCTCTGCTTTTTAAAAAAGTAAAACATTAAAAACACAACCATGCAAATTGTAAAACCTCATTTAGATTAACAACATTCATGAGAGTTTACGGTTGTCTAAAACTCTCCTGGAATCACTCTGTGACATCTTGGTGGGCTTTAGTAAGGCTGCAGTTTGCTTCGTTGATCCATTGGGTGTTCAGGGTGGGCCACTTTCTCATTCTGTTCATTTTCTTTAGACATGGTCATCCCCTTTTCTTCTCCCACTCCACTCTTTGTCTGATGTACTCTGTTCTTTTCCTTATTTTTGTGTTCAATCTCTTTTCCATTGCCCTTCCATTTCTAGCCCAGACTTACAGATAATTTAAATAATACTCACTTGCAAAATTGTTATCACAGCAATCCCATCTTCTTTTCTTAACCTGCCAGACCATTCAGCTGCATCTCAAAGATTATGCTGAAATTATAAGAATTATCAATAAACAAAGGTGTCTATAAATAATTCTATCCTCTCCTCTTTTCATTGGGATTTTGTTCCATGAAGGCATCTGCTTTCAAAATGCATTTTAAATGCATTATAACTCTAATATGAATATAGTCATAAAGACCATTCGCAAATCCCATAGGCATTACCATCATGTTAATTGGCATACTCCTTTATTAAATGGTCATGTAGACAAGTTCTTTCAGAAAATTATGGAATATGGATTTCTAGTTCATCTAACTAAAATAGATATTCTTTTGAGTGGAATTATTTTCATTAAATACTTGTCTATTATAATGACTAAGTCCTAACATGACATCTGATTAAGTTTCTTATACTTTATTTTTAATAATGTATTCTTTATGTATACCTATGCACATGTAGCTATGCATATATGTATGTATGAGTATATGTTCTTTTGACTGACACAACAATCAAGTGACAACAAAGAAAAGGACACTACTCCTAAACTGATTACTAATATTTGCCAATTGCATAAATGTGTTGTAGTAAAAAGAATTCACATTTCAAATCCTAAATAAGAGATTTAAATCTTAGTTCCACCCCTATTATTTTAAACTTAATTTTAATTCTATAAAAGTAATGCATGTACCAAGTTTAAAAAGTCACTTAGTTCTCCTAGGTTTACTTGGTAGCTCCGCAGTGCCTGCTTCTCTGCTCCCTGACCTTTACCTCTCTCTCAAAAGCCTTTTATGCCTTTTTGTTTGTTCTGTTTCACTCCCTTTATTTCTTTTGGAAATTGAACGTGTATGTGTGTGTGTGTGTGTGTGTGTGTGTGTGTGCATTCATACATACAAGCATATGTAAGTATATACAAATGAAATATTTCTGCTGTTTGATTTATTTTGATTCAAGATCTTAGTCCCTTACTTCCTAATGCAAAAGGTGGGGTTTAGCTCTGACAACATTACATGCACACACACACACACACACAAACAAACACACACACTTCTAAAAATATCAGGTAAAGTTGATATTTTCAATTCCTAAGATTTCTGGTTTTGTGGTTTCTATTTTCTTGGACCTGCTATGTCAGCTGTTACTCAAACATCCATTTTCCAGTTTCCTAAATGTTGAATTCTCTATCAGCTGCTATCATCTCTTCTCTTTTTCCTTTGAGTTCATACATTTTATTCCTTTACTAACATCTTAGTGGGGCTTCTGGAGGAAACAGATACAAAAACAAGTTTAACTAGTCACATGTTTTACCAACACTAAGCCTGGGACATCACAGATGTTCAGTGATCAGTGTCCTATAATTACTAATTACTTTCTTCAACAGGGTTGACACCCATGTGGGGGGTGAGAAAGAAGGTACCAGGCAGAAATGGTGTCCCTTATTTTGGCATTCTTTCCACTATTGTTCTTCTAATTTCTTATTTCTGCCTACAACTAAGCAGAAATCTCTTCAAGGTAATTAACTTCTGAAAGTGTAAATTTGAGATGAGCAGCACGACTTAAGGAGTATGTATTTATTTCCTGTGAATACTGTTAGACCCTAGGGGTATAGAGATTAAACAAGGCCCTATCTCTTGGGAATTCCTGCTTGGCCTTAGGGTAGAAATATGTTCAAAGTTCCCAGGGAGCAGAGACAAGAAAGTAGTTGTATTTGTAAAGCACAGAGGAGATGGGTGCTTGCGGAAGATTTCTGGGCAATGTAACACTCATGGGAAACCTTGAAGGTTACAATTGCACTAGTTGGAGACAAAGCGGAAAGTCCATGGGTACAGAGAATAGTAGGAGGGTGAGACACAGGGACCTGAAAACACACAGGATATTTAGAGAACCAGAGTGTGGGGCCTGGGAGACTCAGGTGAAGCTAGAAAGTGGGGCAAGGTTAGGAAGAGTCTCACATGCTGCAGTGTGAGATATAAACTTTCTTATGAAGGCATTGAGGAGCCTCACACACTTCTCCACCAGGAAATGATAAGATAAGATGTGATAATTTGTTAGAGGTAAAGCCCATGGAGAAATGACAGGTGATACCCAGAATGGTTAGGAGACAGTAAATGTATTTCAAGAGATAAATGCTGAGGGGCAGACTTAGCACCAGCAATATAAAGAGAAAGAAGTATTCTAACTGTCTGGTACATGGATGGTTAATGCCATTAACCTTTGTAAAGAAAAGGAAGCAGACTTACAGGACAAGTTGATGAGCTTGACTTTATACTCAGTGAGTTCAGTGGAACTAGAAATAGAAATCTGGAGTTCAGGGACAGTCTCAATTTCTGACTTACATTGTGAGATGAGAAAAATACGGGTGATAATTGAAGGACGATGAGTGGATGAGATCATGCAGGGTATGAATGGGCAGAGGGGAGGGGGAAAGCCAGAGGCAAAAAGCACTATAGAAGAAGAACATAAGAAGTTGAGCTAGTCAAGGAGATAGAGAAAGTGGAGTGATTAGAGAGGCTGAAGAAAATAATGGAGGGAATGGTCTTAGGAAAACCATGAAAGAAGAGAGGTTTTGAGGGACAGAGATGGGAAGAATGCTAAATGCAGCAGATTGTCAAACAAATTAATTGCTTATTAAATCATATACTCCCTAAAATTCCTGAGATGTTGGTGACAGTGGAGTGGGGAAAAAGCAATGCACTGACAAATAGACAAAAAAAGAGAAAACAGCAAGTAAAAATAGTTTCCAAAAGTCAGGCAGCAAAGTAGTGGCAACTTGAATGTAAAACAGTGTCCTTGGGAAGGCTTTTGATAGGGGAATCCAGAGCACTCTTATTGGCTGTATGTGATGATATGGTTGAGAGCAAGGAAACTCAAAGAGAAGGTGAGATAGAAGGACTACAAATACTGTTGCCTCTGAGTCAAGTGGGAAGAGAGTAGAAATGACTATAGACAAAACTTGTAGGGTAGCAGATGGGATTCAAGAAAGCACGATATATCACATGCAATGGATTCTTATTTCTCTGTGTAGACTTTCCCATTTCTGTGAATGGCAAGTCCTTTCTTCTAGTTACTCAAGATAAAATCCTTGATGACTCTTTTAATTCCTCTTACCTTCCATGTCTAATTCATTATTAGCACTACCTTTAAAAATATATCCACATATCAACCACTTTTCACTAAGTCCTAACAGTGATTAACATTATCCTTCTAAATGTTCCCCTCTGGTCATTTAATGGAAAATTGAAACTGTCTTCTTTCCCTCACTTTCTGCCCATCCCCTAACACATGGTACTCCTGATTCCCTTATGCTACCATTATTTCTCAATAGAATTATGACTTTCTAATTTACTATATAATGATAAAATGTTTAATGTCCATTTTCCCTTCTGGGATATAAGCTTCACAGGGAAGGAGAGATTGCTTTATTCACTGCTCTTAGTACAATGATATAGTGACTGACGCATAATAAGTGCTCATTTTCTTTTTTAGCAAATAAATCAGGTAAGTTACGAGCATTCACGGATCAGCAACTAGGTATGAATCTTAAGAGGCAGCCTAACTGTTGTGGGGAAAAGAAAATTTTGCTAACATGTGGAGAATAAAATATTGACAAGAGACTCGGGGTTTTATGACTCCTCTAAGAGCCTTTTCTACTGAAGGTTTTTTGTGTTAAGCTTACAGTTAGCACCTCCTATGCTTAGCATAAAAATGATTTTTTTTGTTAAGACTTTGAAGATGGATGGAATTTGGACTCCTATGCTCCCTTCAGCTCTTTAAAGACTGTTTGCTTAGGTATTGAAGAAAAAAGATGTAGTTCCACTTATTGCCTTTCTTCTTCATTGTGTGACCTCAATCAAAGTCATTTAACTTCTATAGGAAAAAAATAATCTCCCTAGGTTGACTTATAAAGTTCTTTTGACTCTCAAATGCAATATCATTTGTGAAACCATTTATAGATAACAAAATGCTACACACATGTATGGGATTATTATATTATTACCATCCCTGTGTAAAAATCCTTCAGAAGCAAGCCCAGGCTGAGATATGGCAACTATATACCCCATGTGCCACCCATTGGTGATCCCCAACAAGGAAGCTGAGTGTCTTCTAGGAAGGACACACCTAAAAATGACAGGAGAAACAGAACCTTTGTTTATCCCTTTTCAACTCAGTCTGACTCCTGTCATACTTACAGGTGTGAGCTAGTTTTTGCATTTCTTTGCCTTTACCTTTTCATGTGTAGACACCCAAATTGGGTAACAGAACCTTGATGAAGGAGGCTACCAACAGCTCAAATCTGAGGCTTCCCAGTGGCACCCTAGCATCAATAGAACTAGCTGGGGGGTAACCTTACTCAGAAACTTCCCTAAGAGAATGTTACAACTTGCAGAGGATACACGTCCTCTACCACATTTGCCTCTGTTTCCTTGAAGAGAGTAACAAGAAAAGAGAAAATGAGTCTTTGAAAGTGAAAACAAACCAAACAACAACAAGAAAAAAACATGTACCTATTTTGAAAACAAACTTGTCTTATTGCCTGAACCTCTTTCCATATCCCTAGCCCAGTGACCCTGAGACATTTTCCCAGTAGGTTCTTCACAGCCTCTTCGACCTTATACATTGTTTTCCTTCCTATTTAAAATCAGCCATGAAAACTTGGCAGGAGAAAGATTCCAATGGGTCAGGAGGCCCCTGTGGCTTCTCTCAGGCTTGTTTTCCACAGCCCATTCTAGCCTGCAATATACTTTGCAAGAATAAATTGGCTGGAGATCTATCCCATGGTGAAAGGCCACCACTGAGGCAGCATTTCAGACTCATGAGGCCAGAGCCAACAGCAAGCTTCCTGAAGCAGAGAGCCTGGTGTCTCCTTACACACGCACACGCACACACAGTGGTGCACACAGTGGCACACACCGGAGTCCTCATCGAGAACAGATGTCGCTGCCCACAGTGCAAGCCACATGTCACGTATGGCATTTTCTTCTTTTAACTCCTGGAAACTATGTTTTCTCTTTCTTCTCCCCTCCCTCTGCCCCACGCCCCTTTTTCTTCTTCCCTTCACTTACTGTATGTACAAATTCTCTCTTGATTCATATTGGGTAGCCTCATATTTTTGTTGTTATTGTTATTGCAGACATTAGATGCTTTCGATGCTGGGAAAAAATAAAAAAGAAGAAAGAAAGAGAAAGAAACCACAACAGGCCCCAAAGAAAACATGCTCTAACCCAGGAATGTACAACACTGCATGCATGGGAAGCATCTTCCTTCCTCTCCAAGATTAGCTACAGAGACCAGGGCTCCAAATTCCAGTGCACAAAAAAGCAAATTTGTACAGCCTTTTCTGTATAAGCCTCATGTCATGTTTTAATCTCAAATTTTGCTGTTCCCCCCAATGGCTAAGATTTGTAGGATGTCATAGCCTCCTCCTCAACTTACACCATGATAACAAAACTACAGTCACTCCTTCAGGAGCATTTATTTATTTCTTCACTTAAAATTAATATTTTCTGAGTGCCTATTATGTGTTGAAATTATAAAAATGAATAAAGAGTTCCCAACACAGTGTATATAATAGAAGTAAAATTTAGCTTGCTAGCCAAACAATGATAATCTAATGATATGAACCAAGTTGAATAGGAAGCACAAAGAATAAAGTAAGCTACCCCAAGCACTTTCTATACAGGACAGCCATTTGAATTGGGTTTTCAGGATACAGGAGCATATGGAAATTGAAAGAAGTAACAGAAAATGCCACGAGACTGTCATTGAGATATTATTTTGTTATAATCCTGAATAACAAATAATTCACAAATATCAATGTCTTGTTAGATTTATTTATTTCTCATGCCCCTATAGCTTGGCTAAAGTGCTTTAGGTCGTGTATTTCTCTCTCAAGGACCCAGGCACTAGGCTTTAAGGGGTCAACAGCTATTTAGGGTGTGTTCTCATGCTTTATAGCCTGGGAACAAAAGGGGAGAGCTAAGGTATGCCAGTCTATTTAAAAGTTCTTTCCAATTCCAGCATATGTCACACACACTCTTATTCCATTATCAAGGCACACCACATGGCTAGGTCCAAAGACAGTAGGAAGGAAAATTATACGCTGGTAATAGTGAAGTCATGACAATGAACAATGGGTCCATACTAGTCAACTCTTTTTAGTCACATGCATTTTTTTACATTCAAATTCACTCCACCTTACTCCAGGACATTGCAAAAGTCTTATTCACTTGTAAGATCCGGTTTGAAATCTAGACTCAAGTGAATTTTTAAATCAGGTTGCAATGTCATTTCTCATATTCTGGATCCCCACATAGTAAAATCACAAACTCTCTGTCTCACACTCATCCCAAGAACAATAGAGCAGAAACAAAATGACCACAATAAACATTCCCATTGAAAAAGAGTAATAAGACTCACATAAAAGTCACTGATCCACAGCAATTCTGAAGTCCTTTTGAATAAAAATTGAAAAAACTTTTGCTGTGAGAAGAGGGAATGCTTCTTGTATAGTAACTTTTGATTACTCCTTAGGTGTAGCCTCCCACTGATCCTTGTTCATGGTTCTTGGCACTTGTCTCTTTGATGTCTTGGAAGTTCCTCCTTTTCCCTCAACCTCTTTGGTCACATAAAGGGAGCATTAGAGAACATTTCTTTTTGGGAAGCTGAGAAAATTTCTCCCAATAAAAGACAGGGAGCCCAAAGCCCCTTTTGTGTTCCTTAACAGTAAGTCTTATTTAATTCAAGCTGATGGTGTTTTTAGCAACTCAACTCTTAGCAAGCTTTACGACCTTGTGTACATTTAATTACAATCAAATCCATATGACAAGAGCTGTATTCACAAGTCTTTTCAAGACATGCCTCTCACTAAAGGTTTAATTGTAGCTAATCTGAGCTTATGAGGCTTCTCTTGGACAAAGGTGTTAGTATGTTCTCTAGGAGTCATTTTGTTATCTGCAAGGATCTCCTAGATGCTAGCTTAATCCACTTGAAAGTCCTACCAAGGGTGTAATGGTCTACCTTTATTTAGTATTGTGCCTGAGGTTGACTTAACTTCTTTCTTAACTCTAGCACAAAGCCTACAGTTAGCCATCCATATCTGTGGGTTTCACATCCATGGATTCAACAACTAACCATGGACTGAAAATATTCAGAAAAAAATGGATCTCTACTGAGCATATACAGGCTTTTTTCAGCCATGAGTCCCTAAACAATACAGTATAGCAACTATTGACATAAAATAGACATTGTACTAGGCATTATAAATAATCTAGAGATGATTTGAGGTATACAGGAGAATATGTGCAGGTTATATGCAAATGCTATGCCATTTTATATAAAGAAATTGAGTATTTGTACATATGGGCATCCAAGAACCAGCCTTCCATGGGTACTGAGAGTCAACAGCACAATCTCTTGCTGGCTGGAGCTCAGAAATAGCTCTCTCTCTCTCTCTCCTGCCTCAGCCTCCTGAGTACTAGGATTATAGGCATGTAGCACCATGTCTGACAAGTCATGGAATTTCCAGTACTTGATAGTTCCTGTCAATTCTGTTGGAAAAATAGCAACTTTTTCTGAGTTCATCTCTTCTAGAAGTGCCTTATTAAATGAAGGTAATAACCACCCACTGCCCCAGTGATATTCTTCTTCAAAGTCACCCTACTCAAAGTCAATAAGGCATTAATAAATATTCTGACCTGCAAGTTATAACACCAATATAATTTCCCTCCAAGTAACTACAGGAAACATTTTTTCAAATATTTTGCTACTACATAAATAAGGGACTTCATTTTTTTAGGCTCCCAAAATAATTCCTTTGCTTCTTGCTGTTCCACTCAAGATCCGAGCCACAAGCTTTAGATTTTTATTGTGGTAACATTCCAATTCTGAAATTAATGTCTTAGTCAAATATTGCCATAATAATGTTGCATAACAAACAGTACAAAAATATCAATGGCATGTAACAGAAAATATCATTTGTCTGCTCAGTGAAGCTGATCTTACTGAACATGAGTATAGAGTAATTAAAGGTTGAAAAAGCAAGTGAGAGGTAGATCATTAAGACAAGTAGGGGGTATACCAAGGCAAGGAGTTTGGGTTTTATCTTATAGCCAGTATTGATCCAATGAAGGCTTCTAAATAGAAGAATATGGATTGACCAGGATAAGCTATGACTACAAGTTAACCATGAAGCTTTAGTGATTTCACATGGTAAAGAGTTTATTTCTCACATAAGCTACTCTCTAGAGGAGCTATTTATCTCTTCCACCTGACTCTTCTGCCCTCTCCATGTAGTTTCCATGGTTGCCTCTAAAGGAGCAATGAAGAGATACAAAGAATAGCCAGTAACTCTGAGTCCCATGTACCAAAAGTAATGTATGATTTCTATTTGCCTTCCTATTTACTAGACTATGCTCATGTGGCCTCAAGCCCACTATATAAATGATACAGGGAAACATAAGGGAACATACAGATAGCATTAGCTATCTCTGTAAGAGAGAGAGGTAATAGGATTTCTAATTTTGGCAAGTTTGGACCATGGAAATCAGAACCTTATCATCTCTCTCCTGAACCAAGAAATAATTAAATAGTAGTTCTGCTTCCCTCACTGATCTGAGAAAGTGGAGAGAGGGGTGAAAAGAGGCTGAAAATAAAACCCTTTTGCAGTAGAATGGCAAATATTGTTTGGTGGGAGTGATGCTGAGAGAGGAGTTGAAGATAAATTTAGGTAGATTAAAAGAGCAAGGGTTTGTGGATTACAACTCTATGGGCTTACTTGTCACCTAAGATCTCAGTTTACTCTGAAATAAGCTCAATGTCAGTTTATTGAACACCTGGTTACTTGAATACATGCTGTGGGGAACAAAAAGGCCTTCTTCCTGCCTTGGCAGTGCTGCACATTGAACCCAGGGCTTAATGCTTACTAAGCAAGTTCACTATCACTAAACTACATTCCCAACCTTGAGGTAGCTATTTTGAATGTCCAGTTAGACTACCTTTTTAGAGGGCTGAAGACATGTGTAGTCTTATTTGTTTACAACCCTCCCACACACACCATCTAATTTAATATTAAACATCCCATAAATAGTTGATGCTCATTTTATTTTCTGCTGTGACTGTTCTTATCATATATTCCTTGGTAAAATACTTATGTATTAAGTACAGAATATTGGGGTTCAGAGCTAGAATTAGTATTAGAATTATAATTAATAGGAAACCCAAATAGTAAATCAAATGTGCATTACACAGATGTGAAAAACCCTGAAAAACAGAGATGGTATCTCCTCCCCAATGTTCTCTCCCTTGCTGTTTGGAAGTTTAAAATGCTTAAATTTAATTTTTACCTCTATTTCTTTTCCCCAAGTGACCTTGGGGCATGGCCTTTTTTCTCATTTTCCCCATCAGTGGAATATGGATAATCATATTAATCTGCCTCACCAGGTGATGTGAAGACTAATTAAAAATGAGACTAAATTCAAAAAGTCTTTCTAATGTGAGAAATATTGTACTTGGTGGTGCATGTCTGGAATGCTGCTACATTTCTGGGAATGGTCTTTGGCTCTGGAGCCACTTGTGACCCTGATGACACGGTGGCTAAGATGACAGTGCCTACCATCTGCCCGTGTTGGCCATATCTCCAATGTTCTGGTTTCATACCCCTGTGTGTCCAGTCCAAGGACTAAACCTGTCCAAAATGGGTTAGAAACGGAATAGGAGAAGCCAAAACCTTTTTTACTTCTGAGACCTGTTTCCTGACTCTCCCCTAATTACTCCCTCTCCATGCCACCTCCTTTCAGAGAGTACTACTGGAAATTTAGGGGATTAAAGACTTGGTAAAATAGTCAAACTGATCAGTTCTTTACATAACTCATGTTTGTGGTTCATGCTCACTTACTTCACCTGGGCAGAAAATGCCCTCTAATTAAAGCTGGGCTTTCCATTTTTGTTTAAAAGATATTTATCTCCATTGTGTCATTTTGGGGGTTCTATGTGTGTTCTCATTTCTGAGAACTGTGGTTCATAAAGTTATATTTTGCCTTAATCTTTTTTTTTTTTTAGCTGCAGATACATTTTAGTCTTGGCCCCTAGTTTGTCAGCTGCTTTCCAGAGGAGTAGGAGAAGAGTAGATACTGTGCTGGGGATGGATACATCACTGGTTATGAGGGTTTTCAGAGGGTGCAGAGTCCAGCATGGATGAAAGTATAGATGATGGAGATAAAAGGAGAGACCAGTGGACTGAAGACAAACTTTGACACACCATTGCTGCTGATGCTCAACTCTCACAAGCAGAATACCCAAGGTCTGGAGTGATACTGCAGACAGCTTTGTATACTTATTTTGTTTGCCTAGAGATGGTGCTATGTAGTGTCATTCTGCCCCATATTGGGCAAAGTAAATGATAAGATCCATGGGGTTACAAAAGCTAGTTAAGAAAGAGGAAGAATAACAAAGTGACTAGGCTCTATCTTGGGTAAGGAATCATCAGTCCTCAGAAAATACAGGCTTTCTAGGCTCAGAAAGCAACAAAAATACTTGTCACATGATATACTTAATAATATTATTGAGTATGGTGTGCCAGGTACATATGATGAGGAATTATTGATGGGGTTTTATTGATGAGGAACCCAAGTGGTTGACAATGTGTTTAATTTCCCAAAGCTATGGAGTCAGCAAATATAGGACCAGTAAATGAACCCAGGAAATCTGGTTCTAGAGTCCATGTTCTTAAACTGGTAGAAAGATTAAAACCAGAGAAACAAATACACGACACATGAAGTAGAATGAGAGAGAGACTTTTTTAAAACTAAGAGATGAATGTGGGGTGCTGACCACTTGTTAGGATACCTTCCTGGTCTTTGTAAGCTTTAAACAAGAGAAAGAAGTAGAGGAGGTATGCCAATGAACTCTACTTAGCAAGGATCAGAAACTGGAAAACATGTTGTGAAACAGATGTGGTTGATCTGAAGATGAGTGGATAAGATACACAGACAAGCATCCCATAGATGAAGGGAATGTAAACAAGACACTTGCACAGAGAATAGGTTCCATATGGGTGAAAGTGAGACTAGATGGATCAACCAATTAACAGAGAACAGAACAGCTGGATTAATAACCTAGGATGGTGTGACAGGTTGAGGAGGATAACCACAGTAATCAGTCACACAAATTGAATTGTCTGTAGACACAAGAGCTTAAAAAGCAGACAGGCTTAATGAAATAAAACTACTGGCTAGAAAATATTCTAGAACAAACATGACACCTCTCTCTTGTCATTCCTCAAGTCAACTGGACCTGGATATCCTTGGGGGGGTAATAAAATAGTCGTGTCTAAATTGTAAAGAAAGGCTAGCAGAAATTGGGCATAACAAAAAATGTGCTGAGAGCCTCTAGACCTGTGTTTATATGGAATAAAAAAAATGTATACACTTTCTCATCAGCTGCTAGTTCAGGGTTTTTTTTACCTTATCGTGATCTTTATCCTATGATTCAGTCCTTAGCTTGTGGTAGGGATTCTTTTTATTTATTTATTTATTTTTAATGATCTTACACAATAGCCAAAAAGTTGAAACCACACAAGTGTATCCAAATAATGAATAGACAAAGAAAACATAGTCCATCCAAAGAGTGACATGATAATCAGCAATTAAAGGGAATAAGTACTGATACATGCTGTAATACAGATGATAAAAATAATAGCATTGTTGCAATTGAAAAAAGTACTATGATTTGAATCCATTTATATGAAATGTCTAGAATAAACAAATCCATAAAGACAGCATTAGACAGCATTTTGCAAAAGACTGATAGGGATTCTTTTTAATTTGTTTTTCAATGAGCAAAGTTTTGGAGCAAACGACATCATAACTTGAATAGTCAAATGTCATAAACCTTCATTTCTATCAATCTTCTCCCCAAAGGCAAGCATTCACCCATTATTGACAATCTTCCTTCACAATACCATTTCTGTCTGCCCTTTTTTATTCCATTTTTATAAGCAGCTAATTCTGTTCTTAGCTCAGGTTGCTTGAAATCAACTTCCATCTGCTTGGGCCCCTCTAATTTTCTCCTCAGATCCAACCTTTGAAATACAACTTTTGTCATGTTCTTCTGCTCAAAAAGATTTTCAGTTGTTCCATATTGTCGTCATAATATGGACCAAATTCCTCTGGATAGGGATTTTTAACATAGTTCCAAACTTGGATCATTAATACTCAAAGCAGAAAACCACAGATATATCTTTTCTTTTTCCATTTCAAATCTTGGCCTTCCTGCTGGGATTATTCTCCCCACTTCTCTGCCCAAATTCTACTTATCCTTCAAAGATTAGCTCTAATCCCATATACTTCATAAAACCTTTCCACAATGCACAATCCATTTCCCATTTTTGTTTTTCTATGGCTCTTACTAGTGGTACCATTAATTACTCTGGGAATATTCCCTGCATTTGTTTGGGATTTCTTCTTTATTATCTCAGATACCGTCCAATTCTACCTTTTATAGTACACATGCCACAGAAGCCGCTTTAAGGCAAAGTCATTGTCATGCATAAAATCTACTGTGGCATACAAAGGAGATGCACTAAATATGTATTTACTGGTCCCAGTATTCTAGCAAGTTCATAGTAGATATTCATTTATGGTTCATACTAGATATTCTACTATTAAGTATCTAATACGATACATTTTTCATGAATTTCTGTGACACTGACCTTTCCTAAAACAGAAGGTGGCTACATCACAATCATGATTTCAGTGAGAGATTGGACCAGGTGTGCAGTACTGAGAAGTGGAGTGAAGAATATCATTAATAGAGGATCCTAGTGCTTGGGGCATTATGAGCATTTCAGGATGGTGACAGCACAGGTCTGGACATCATATGGCAGCTCTACATCTTAGCTTCAGACACATTCCTTTACAGTCTCTTAGTCTTTTCACCTGTAAAATGGATATGATAAGGATGCCTACCTCATTGGTTTTATGAGGATTCATGTGTACAGACCTTATAGTACATAGCATGTGCTACATATGAAATCAAAATATAGTATTTTGCTTCTATATGATGGTTTGTGTTTGTGAAAACAGTTTTACCTTTAGGCTTGCTACTTATGCTTGAAGCTTCTAAAGAAACTGTGTGTGTACATATGATGGTTTGTGTTTGTGAAAACAGTTTTACCTTTAGGCTTGCTACTTATGCTTGAAGCTTCTAAAGAAACTGTGTGTGTACATTTGTGTATTTGTGTGTGTGTGTGTGTGTATAATAAAAACATGTGGACTGGAGGTATGACTCAAGTGGTAGAACACTTGCTTACTAAATGCAAGTAAATGCCCTGAGTTTAATCAAGTACCACAAAAACCAAACCAAAACAAAAAATGTTTCATGTTATATAACTGTAACATAATTATATATTACTAATTGTTATGCACATATATATTACATACAGGAGAGCAGAGACATCTCTATTGTCATATACATACATCTATGTATATGTATATGTACATTCGTTTACATTTGAATGAACATATGTATTGCATAACTATGAAAGAGAGGGCAGAAGAGAGGAAACAAATGCTATGAGCTACATTCCATGAATACTTACAAAACAAGGAAATGAAATGTAGTTAAAGGTCCAGCCAAAGTGGAACCCTCTCGCCTGTGGAGAGCTTGCAGTGGCATCAGAATGGGAAAAGTCTTCGTCACCTACTTTGACTTCCTTAAACAACTATTCTCACCCTGGAACTCTATTTTCTCCTCACAATTTCTCTCATTGGGCTTGATTGGTGGGGAAGAAAGGAGGAAGGATGAGAGGAGGGAGGAAGAAGAGTACAACCAGAGGGAATGGGAGAGAAAAATAACTAAGACACTCAGCAAACAGCAGAATGCCCAAGAAAAATATTTAATCCTAACAATGAATATTGTCATTTCCTCCCCGTCTGCATTCCCAGTCATCGTCCATGGGCAGGCTTGGGGAGCCAAGAAATGCTGAGCTGCTTGGCACATGTGAGTGTTTGGTGGGGGCAGGGAGTGAGCACGCGTGTCGGAGCTGTGGTGGAACATTCCAGTGGGCAGCTCAGCCTGCCTCAATCTCTCATGAGCTGAAGGCTGGCCAAGAAGCCAGGAGACCAAACAGAAGGAAATATAGGCTCAAAGTCCATGCAGGACCCCAGCATCCCTAGACCTTCTTCCAAATCCGTGTGCCTTTCCTTCTCATCTCTCAGCTGCAGGGTTTCTACCTCTGACTTATACTTGTTTCCCATCCTTCCTATCTTTGCCTTCCATAGTTATGTGAGCTTTTTATCAAGGCAGGTACTGCCGAATGTTCCAACCATGTGGGGAGTGGCATGGCAAGGCAGTTAGTCAAGGGCCAGAGAAGAGGGCTGAAGGAGTGGCCACCTACAGAAGTGGCCAGAGTGCTGCCTGGAAGATCCCATGTCTATCAGCAAGTGCTTGCCATGCATGAAATTCTGCTGTTTCATTTGTCTGAATACTTAAGTTTGGCATCTGTCTACTGTGAGTGAGGCTATACCTGGAAGGTCAAGCTAAGCTATTTATAGGTATATTTTAGGGATAGCAATTGAAAATGAAAATGAGTTCCTGGGGAGGATAGGGAACAAAAATGGGGGAAAGGTGATCTTATCTCGAAGGAAAGACAAGAATGGAAAACAAAAACTGATTTGTTAGTCTGTAGATTCAATTCTGGAGAAGATCCATTCTCCAAACATTTATTGAGCACTCTCCAAACATTTATTGAACACCAACTGTAATGTGTTGAGTAAGTGCTAATGCACAGGTTAAGTGCTGATGGAAGGAAGGAGTAAAAGAAAAAGCAGCATGGAAGTGCCCCTTCCTTTTTGAAAAGTCCCTGTAGAATTGGAGTCTTCTGGGTTCAAGATCTCCATCCCTGACCTTAAGAGATGGTAGGCTGCATCCAATTAGCTGAAGAGGAGGCAGAAAAGTCCCCAAACAAACAATTGTTAAGCCATTGCTCTTTTAAAGTAGAAAGCCAATGCCATGTGGCAGAACTGTCAGGAAAACTCTCAGGCCACCTATTGCCCTCCTGTTGTGAAAACAAGAAAAAGAAATCCCGAGAATGATCAGGGCAACCAGCCCCACGATGCAGATAGCAGGAGGTCTTGACAGTGTGTCATTATTTCTTGTGGAAGCCCATCCTCAGACCTGTTACATCACAGACATCAGTATTCTGGGGGCACAGCAATTAGGCCATCTGGAGGTCTGCTGTCTGCCATTACAAGATATGATTTTCAGAACTGTTACTGTGTGCTTCAAGGAGTAGGGAGGATGAGGTCATCATAAAATCAAACTTTAACAGCAAAGGATTGGGAATCACTGGTATAAATCAGACTGAGTATGGAATCAGTTGCAGCAAAGAAAAGGGAAATCACCTAGAGGACAAGAGTGGCCTGACAAAGGAGGAGATAAAAGTTGTGTTGGATATTTTCATTTGTTTTAAGACATGAGATTGGAGTCTGATACAAAAAGACTAAGGTGTGACTCAGAGAGATGATGAAGATCTAAAGAAGGAATGAAGGTGGTGGCTGGGAGTGGAGCACCAGGCACTTTCACAATCTGCAAAGTAGTTTGGGTGATGGGTGGAGAGGGAGACAAGTTCAAAAGGTCTAGACCACTTTGACCTCAGTAAGGCCTTTGAGTGGTTAGAGAGCCAGTCTAAATCCCCCTAACAGCAGCTTATAGCAGTGACTCTGAATGGAGGAGACAGGGGATAGAAAGCTTGCAGGAATGCACAGGCATGTGTAGGACCATGTGGAGGGATGCTGTTCACCTGTCTCTGCACTTGAGAAGCAGGGCTCTAGCCAAGTTGATATATTTCTTGCACAGACATATGCAGATTCTACCTGAACCCCTCCTTTGCCCATCCTTTCCTCACTGCTATTTGTGACTCTAACTTTGTCTACTTTACCTGGGATAGGCAAGAGCTACTCATGTTGGGTCATGTTGGGCTGAGAGGAGAGGTGAGGAAAGAGCAGGTTGGTGTGCTTGGACCTGAAGTGCTGAGTTGGTATGACTCTAGGCTTTACTTTCATTTAAGTGAAAGGGGCTTGTAAGAAGATTATGTTTGATCAGAAAGTAAATCCCAGAAAGTTGCCTCAACTTCCTGTTTTGTGGAGCAGAGGAAGAGGTGCCTGTGATGGCTTGGGGTTTTTCAGAGATTAAGATATCTAAGACATCTATATGTCTTTGAGGATTGCCCTAGTTTCTGGAGACTAGGCAGGCTTTCCTCGTCTATTTTCACAAGTCCCAGACCCCTTTCCTGTGTCACGTGACTCTCACTCTTTTTTAACTCAGATAATGCTTTTGTTCATGGTGAAGATGAATGGGCAGGAGGCTGCCAGAGTTGAGAGCCTTCTTGGATTTGACTTTAAGGTGTTGATGGCAAAATCTTGAGGTTTTTCTGCATTTGGACTCTATGCAGAGAACACATTCACCAGTCTCTGAGGGCTAAACCCATGGCAGTTTTCCTGTGACCTCATAAAACTGACTTATTGAATGCTAACTGTGCATCAGAAAGTGCTAAATATTCTACCACCATTTGCTCATTCATTCCTTACAATTCTGTGAGGTGAGTGTTGGTATTCGCATGTCCTACCAAGGAGGATGCTGCTTGTAGTTAGGTAAACCGCTCAGAGTCTTACAGTGGGTGAGGAGCAAAGCTAGGGTCTGAGCATGGCTCATCTCACACTGCATCCTGTGCTCTTAATCATCATGCTTTACAGTTTCGTTGCTCTTCTGAACAGGAGCTCTTAAGTTCTGGGTACCTTGAAGGACATGAACATGTTATAGGTGAAGCAGTCATTTGATCTTATTTTTTTTTGTTTGTTTTTCTTTTGCTATCTCAATGTATCTCAACTACTTCTCTCACCAAAGATTATTCCTTGAGCTTTTTATTGTCAGACTTTGCTTTGCTTGTGGTGTCAGACACAGGTGAGCTGTAAAAGGACCCTCCTGCCTTCAGTGTGGGTATGGTGAATTCCACATATACAGGTCTGAGGCTCTAAACAGAGGCTATAAGACCACACATGGGCCAGAAATGCACAGTATACCACCAGACTAGACCCATATCAGCATCGTTTTTGTCATCCAGCAGAATGTGTATCTTCATTTTCTTTCTCACAATACTTCTTGCTCAACAACTGTTTGTAGGATCAATCCTTGGTCTTCAAGGAGATACACTGCAGTTTCACTTTTAGCAGATAACATAGCATTTTGGCATTTTAGCAATTAGTGACTTAGCCAAGGCCTAGGTTTGAGTCTTGAAGACCTCAGAACTGGTAAGTAGGAACAGATCGCTTGGCTCCCAGGTGACCCAAACTACCTATGCAGCATTAGCATGACTGTGTCATTCCATATCATTCCTAGCAAACCAGTCTCTTACTGAGCTACCAACTCCCTACCTTGCAAAGGCCCCAGACCTAGAACCCCTATTCCTGAACCAACCACTTGATCACAGATTTACAACCATTCCTAGGATAATTATTGTTTACTGCCTTCTTTCTGTTCTGCTTTTTAATCTCTTTCTGTTTTGATACTGGGGAATTCCTCTTCCTTTCTTAAGATCTCAAATGTGGAACTAAGAGATTGTTGTTAAATTGTACTCAACATTTTAGGTGGTTTATAAAGGAGATCTTTAGGTGGTATATTCTACTACTTCTTTCTACATCAAGAAATGCATAGCAATATGCATGCCAATACTCTGTGCCTAGTAGAAATAAATATACACATATATACACTATATATGCATGTAGATAACTCTTTATCAACTTCATTGTCTATAGTGTTTGTTTATAATAAGGAAAGAAAAGCACTAGATGACCTTAAAATCTATACCTGGATCTAAGTTGTGTGATTCCTGTAAAGCACCATGCCTAACAACTTTTCCAGCAATAGAAGAATAACAAAAAAGGAGGAATCTGGTCATAAAGTCCTCTAAGGAAATGTAGTTAGTCTCCCACTTTAAAATAGGGCAGTCATGTTAATTTGCTGAGAAAATAGTGTGTCTGGAATTGAACTAGTGGCTGGGACTGCAAGAGGAATAGCTTCTGAGCTTTAATAGTACAATTTGGAGTATGAAGTTTGGTAATGCATATGTGTAAAATACATCATAGTAACTGAGAATCAGGAAGACAGATGATATTTTCCAGAGAAGGCAATATCTAAGAAATTATTCCTGCATGATCCATTTCCAGATATCTATTTTAATTTTACATTTCCCAAAAAGATTGTAGCAACCTCACAAGTATGATGTCATTGGAGCTCTCCCATCCCAAGCCTTAGAGAAACTGGAGTGTTGGGGAGCTTATTTAGGAAAATGCTTGATCTAAAACTGAGAAATAGAGAGTTGAGGTCATGGGGTTCAGGGGAATTGAGATTAAATATATGACCCTTTCTTTGTCTCTATGTTGGATTACTGGGTTCACTTTATATTAATGCCGCTGTAGCTAAGCTCTTTTTTGTAAAGCTGCCAAAGGAAATTTAATTTATTGAAACTAATGAAATCATCAGAGTAACAGTATGGTATAGCAGAGATAATATCAGACCAGGAAGAGAGATATATAGGCCCTGTGCATAGGGTTTGCCACTAAATGGCCTGGAAAACAAGGCAGTTCACTTTTTAAAGCTCCATTTGATCATTTATAAAATGAAGATTTTGTACCAAATAGTCTTCAAAGTTCCATCTACCCTTAGAATTTCATGTAACTATTTTCCTTTGAGGGAAAAAAAACTCTCTTTGAACATTCTGGTTTTATTTCCTTTGTATATGTACCCATTGGTGAGATTGCTGGATATGTTAGTTTGAGGATCCTCCTTACTGTTTTCTATAATGGCTGTACTACTGTGTATTCCCACCAACAGTAGACAAAAATTCACTTTGTTCCATTTTTATTGCCAGCACTTGATATCTTGTTTTATTGATGAGCAAATAGTGTTCTGGTAATCAGGCATCACTAAGGGGCCTCAAAGACCTCTGAGATCCTAATAGAGGCCTGGTAACAGGATTTCATTTTTCATATTCTTTGAAATCTTAATGTATGACACCCAGGCAAAATGATACAGTAGGCTGAACATGGTTTGGTCTGTTTTCTGCTGTTGTAACAGGATACCTAAGACTAAATAATTTATAATGAATAGAAATTTATTGACTCACATTTCTGGAATATTGGAAGTCCAAAATCAAGTCATCTGGTGAGGACAGATGGTAGAAGGTGGAAGGACAGCAGAGAGAGGTGGGAGAGAGAGAGGTGGAGGAGGAAAACTCATCTTTTTGTAAGAAACTGTCTCTTGCCCTACTGGCAATGAATGACTCATTCATTCATGAACGTATAACCCTCATAGCCCAATCACCTCTTAAAGGTCTCATAATAGTTTTACAAAGGGATTTAGATTTCAACATAAGTTTGGGAGAGCACAAACATTCAAACCACAGCACATGGGATGAGAAAGAAAATGAAGGTCAGGCAAGATGTCACCATTTATTAAAGATCCAGAGAAAAAGAGAAATACAGACTTGTCTACATACACACTGAGCTTCCTTCTTCTGTTAGGCTCTATTGTAAGCTTCAGTGTAACTGCTTTGGAAAAGGACTTCTTTGGGGCCTAATGCAGCCTAATCAATGTGAAGAAATGGACATGGTTCTGATTTCTCACTCATAACTAGAAAATTTGTCCAGAAATGATATGGAGAGTGAAAATACTGTTTGGATCAGGCAAAACTTTGATTTACATCTTCTGGTCTAAAACACTCCTTGAAATAATAAAACAGGATTCTGTCCCATGCCTTACCCATAGGAATACAGTGACTTTTGGCTGAGATCCCAACCTGTGGGTTAGCAGAGCAGAAGGTCTGAAGTCTAAAATACCCTCCCATAATATTAGTGTGGTCTTGTGTTCCATCGCAAGTTATAGAAGTAAATTTTCCTTAGTCTGGTTCAACTAAGAGAGATATACCAGCCGATCAGTTAAGAGCTTCTGGAACTCTCCTGAAGGTGACCTCTGATGGTCTGGGAACCCATCTCTCTATTTTTATCCTGCTATTCCTCTTAGGCAGTTCTCTCAGGCTTTTCTTCCTTATAGAATCATCCAGTCCAAAATTCTTCTCCAGAGAGGAATCTTAAAGCAGATTCCCTAAGATTCCAAATCTGGATTAGCACTGAGATAACACACTGAGTTAAGACTGCTCACAGTGGGTTTCCTTAAAGGCTACTACCATGTTTTAACTATCTCTGTATCCTTGTAATAGTTCCTGGCACACATAGCAATACAATAAAGAATACTGAATCATTGAATGAATGGCTATAATCTTAGACAACAGACAGAGCCACCATCTCTCTACAAGCAGAGGAACCTTGAAAAAGAAATATCATTCAGAAAGGAAGGCATTGAACTCATACTATTATAAGGAATCCTTTCCTGTGATGATAACACTAATACAGAAAGAAGAAATTATTTTTACTTTGGGGAAGTTTAAAAATTGGTATAGATAGCATAAGCTGTCAGCCCTTCCTCTTAGTGTTCTATTATTTATAGTCATTTTTTTGCCACCTCTATTTCCTGGTCTGTAACTATTACCAGGAGACTGGCAATACAAGCCCTCTTGTAATAGCTAAAATGGTATCACAGAGTTGATAGATAATAAGAATAGCCCAATACACTCTCAAATTTATTTACTTTAGCCAAATTCTAAAGACCTGACTTTCTTTCTTAAAGATAAGTCAGGAAGCATGTGTATGTGTTGGAGGAGGCACATTTAGTAAAGGGGAGAGCCTGCCTATACAGAGAAAATAATGAGTGTTTGTGTTGATGACTTTGTGTTATATAACTTGTTAAAAGGCAAGTAAACAGGCTTTTTTTCCATCTGGCACATGGTTAAAATAGGAATGAAAAAGTAATTCCTAAAAGAATAAGCTTCAGGCTTCAGTTATTTGAAAAATGCACTTATGTGGAATGCTTCATTTTCTGATGTTATAGAAAAAGTAAAGTGTACATATGGGTGGCAGAATTCACCCATGTACACAGTGTGACAAGAAACCAAGCCCAGTACCTTTCATTGGGAATGTTTCCTGCAAAAACAGTGATATCCTATACCTGACACCTCTCAGTTGTTGA